>NC_043990.1:8287638-8410138 GCF_902150065.1 Myripristis murdjan
CTTAAAGTTCAGTCTGCTGTCTCTCCTGTGTGTGTCTGTATTTAGTACCCATTTATGCTGGTGACTACATGTTTATGCATTATGTGTGTGTTTGTGTGCATGCTTTATCTTGTGTGTGTGTGTGTGTGTATGGGTGTGTTTGTGCGTGTGTGTGTGTATTGCACATAATGCATTCGCATCTCTAGACTTCCACATCCTACCTGTCTACCACTGTGACCTTACACCCTCCTACAATACATCTGTGTGTGCGCGCGTGTGTGTGCGTGTGTGTGTGTGTGTGCATGTGTATGTGTGTATGTGCGCGCATTTGTACGTGCACGCGCGGGCTCTCTTGACCTCCCTCTTCTCCCACAATGCCACTCTGCTCCCGCCCACACCCTGAGCTTATTGCTTATGCGCAGTTACCTGGTAACAGACAGCTGCTGTTGCCACGGTGTTGCCAGGGCACCCAGGTGTCCAAACGGCTGTTTGAGTGACGGGCGATTGGCTGTTGCACACGCAGACGCATGCACACACACACACACACACACACGCACAGACACACACACACACAAACAGCCAATCACACACACAGAGGCAAGATGATTGGCTGTCAGGAGAACATGACCCCGATTTGGACCTCTGGGACTTGGAGTTTCAGCGTGAAGTGTGTTTGAAGTGGCTTAAAGTGACATGTGGTGTGTGTGTGTGCATGCGTGCGTGCGTGTGTGTGCATGTGTGTGTGTGTGTGTGAGCCGGAGCAAGTGAACTGAGCAGTGAAGTAGGTTGAATATTAAAAGTGCTCCCTTGGCTCCAGACCTGGGCAAAATAGCACTTGAATATATTCCAAACGCTTGAAATAACCCGGGGTGCGCTTGATATAACTGATCTCTCCTCTGGCACTCCCACTCCTGAGGCCATTCCAAGTTTGTGGCTGGAGTGAAATAGAGCGCACCCCCGAGCACTGCAAATATTAGAGCCCACTTTTGCATTCCACTTTTTTTTTTTTTTCCTGCAGGTAATAGCCCAATAGCTTAACCCCTAAACTGTGCTGCTTAGCCAAATGCTATCGAGTGCCAAATTGACTCCTGAGTCCTTCTCACCGCTGCCAGGGTGAAAAAGCTAAAGAGGAGTGGATGAATGTGCAATTGGCAAACACCGAGTCAGATATTCAGCGATGACTCAGGTCTGCTCTCGTTATCAGCTTGACAAATTATTCCACCCGGGTCACGCCGAATACCACTTCATTAACCGTAATAATGTGCAACGGTTTTACGTCGGCTAATGCCTGCTTCTTCTCCGCGTTGCTCGTTGACACATGGCGGCCTTGAGGGGCGATAATAAACAAGGAGAGTTTTGAAAGCAGGTTTTCTGATGACTTTTTTTTTTAAGTACACACCTTTGAACACACGCCGCAAAACCTGCATCTGCTCATTTCCTGTCCAAACGCTTTGAAAGCCGGTTGGAAAAAAATACGAATTCGGAAAACAATGAGTCGGTTTTACAGCGTAAGGAAGGAATTCATCTCTCACATGCCTACGGTTGATTAAAATGGATCTCGTGCCGCCATCAAATAATATTGAATCAATATTGACTCAGCCAAATCAGAAGGAAAAAAGCAGCGGCTCAATCAGGAGAGACTTATAAAAGAAATAAAAAGAGTATGAGGAATTTGAAGTGAGATTAAGTGATCTCAGGGATTTACAGTGCAGAATCACCATAGCAATCAGCACTTAGCACCACAGATGATATCAAATAATAACGCTTAAAAAATAAATGTAGACCAAAATAAACCCTCAACAAATCACACAGAAACTGTCTGTTGCCACTGAGGTTAATAAGAAAACCAAACACACTGACGTTTGGTCTTTGATATGAGAAAATGAGATAAATATTGGCATTTTGGATACACGGTGCAAATGGCTCAGCTACAAAACACTTGATTTATGCTGCAGGAGCTGTTTGTGGAAATGTGATTGACATATTTAGCTTTTTTGAGGGGAAAAAGTTTGTGATCTTTTGTTAAAAGATACAAAACCTAAATAGTTCAGGAGAGTGCTTACATGGAACTGCAAGGTTTAACTCACTATTGAATTTTCAATTTGTGGCGGAATATACCTTTAGGAATTCCTACATATTACTCCAATAGTGGTCCCAGTAGAAGTTTAGTTTAGTTTTAGTTTAGTTTTAGTTTGTTTATTTCAGACATGTGAAAAAACAAGATTACTATGCATTAATGAAAAGACAAAATATATATATACATACATATAGATAGATAGATAGATAGATAGAAAAAATAATTAAATTACAAGGCAGACCTAACCAAAAGACATACATCCTATTAACATGTCTGAAAAGGAGTGGGAGGAAGTAAAACTTATCTGATCCCACCCCCTCTTAATAAACCATCCAAAAAAAGCACTATATTATATCACCACCTGTTGATATCGCAGAACAATAAACGCATACACACAATAAACAGGAAGGCAAGGCAAAGCAACTGTATTTATATAGTGCATTTCATACACACAGTGTGCTTTACATTTAAGTGCATGACGGGCATTCAATGGGGAGTAAAACAATCGTTTAATAAAATAGAAGACATTAAACAGAAAACAGCAAATATAGAACTGATATAAAGGTCATGAAGGATTATAATTCATAAGCAACACAAAACATGAAGCCTGGTTTTCAAAGTGCCCAAAGTTGGATCATATCTGAAATCTGATAAGAGTTTGTTATAGATATATGCAGCATAAAGGGTCAGTTCACCCAAAATATGTACAAAAAAATATAATTTCCTTCTTACTCATCATGCAGTCTATCCATCCAGATAGTCTCTGTGTGATTTGTCAGGGTTTCCAGTCTGTCTCCCTTCTCCCCTGTACTGTAAGGACATTTGTTTGTGGTAAAAAAAAAAAAAAAAAAATTCTTTTAGTCAGACATGGGTTAAGGGATGTTATTCACCTTTCTGAGGAAGGAGGAAGTTACCTCCGAAACCGTAAAAAAGGTAAATAACATCCCTTAACCTCTGTCTGACTAAAAGAATCAAAAAACGTCTTTATAGTTAAAAGGAAGACATGATGATGAATGTGTTTGAACTATTTGTTTGTGGCGCTCAAAACAGCAAAACTTTACATGTGAAAAACTCTTTGCAAAAATAATAACATGCATGCATGACATAATCCAAAGTATCTCCTAAAGAGCAGCACCTGCAGACTGTATCTCTCCTGCGATGACATGGAGGTTCTCGGCCAAATCCCACAGAAAGTACCCGCTTACTGCACCAGCAATACGTGGAAAATGTTGCTGGCTTTTGTTGAAAATTTTGGGTGAACTATCCCCGTAAAAATGTCTGGTATTGATACAGTTTTACAGCCGTAGCAGGCCCAGTTTGGATGAATCATGGCTGAAAAGCTGTGACACACGGGCCTGTTAAACCAGTTAACCACCACTAAAAACAACAATTCAATCTGGGTCATGCTGCAGGTTTGAACAGCAGATTTTCCGCTCCGCACTAAACCCATCCTCAGCTCTTGGTCCTGTTAAAAGAAAGAAAGGAAAAAAAAAAAAAAGCGCCTTTGATGCACCTTGCTTTGCTGCTTACCTCCCTGGGTAAATGATTTGATGTAATTTGACTAGGTGGGTGACAGCTCTGTAAAGGGAGGTGACAACTGAAAATGTCGGCTTCAATGTGTTCGCACAAAGAGACGAGAGGAGGCAGGGGGATTGAGGAGGGGAAGATTGAGGAGCGGAGATAAACTCGGCTTGAGTCGCTATTCAACTCCTCCCGCCTCCTCCCTCTTCCTTCCTTCTTCTCGCCTGTATTGCCTTCTCCTGTTTTTGTTTTCTATCTCTTTCTTCTCTCCCACTCACTCCACTGTATCTACTCCTACTTCCTGCTACTCAACTCCTTTTCCCTATCCATCTCTCTCTCTTTCCATATCGCTCTCTCGCTCTCGCTCTCTCTCTCTCTCCCTCTCCGTGAGTGTGACCTAGTTTGATCCTTGATGGTTTGGGGGCTGTCTGTCTCACAGATAAACTCATTTGCTCTGGATCATTTGGAGAGCAATGCCATTTCACTCCCCCACCCCCCCTCTCGGTGCTATTTGGGGAAGAAAGCAGCAGAATGTGTGTCTGCGTGACAGTGTGCATGTGCAAGTGTGTGTGTGTGTGTGTGCATATGTGTTGTCTAATCTGTTAAGTAGGTAGGCATATGCGGAGTAAAAGACAGAGGCGCACACAAAAACATGAAAACACACCCGGGGCTGTGGTGAAATGAAAGGGCATCTCTGGCTAAAGATAAGGTTGTGAAGAGTTGCTTATCCACAGATATCCGTCACACGGCGCTGATAGACGGATTTATTCAAAAAGGTCACACTGCACGCCTTTGGCATGTCTGTGTGTGTGTGTGTTGGCTCGCTTTAGTGAGCTACAGTGACTTTGAAGATCATATTAGACTCCCTTCTCCATTTGCGAACACGGTGTGTGTGTGTGTGTGTGTGCGCAGACCATCACGTACTGTAAACGTAAAGCCGCAGCTTGGACGCTTTTCGTGGTGAAACGCCTACGTCTCGCTGTCTCGCACGGCTAATTACACCGAGTGTGATTGTGTACTGTAATGTTACTTAGAGGGAAAATCCAGCCAGAGACACATTAACACTTTCAAAGCAGGGATTGGTGATTGACGCTGCATTTTTAGTGCCGTTTCGCTGCTTGATGTTTTTGTTATTCGACGATGAACTGCCCAAACAGCGAATCCGCCGACGTCACGGAAAGATGTTGCATTGGAGTTTAGCGGCGGGCGAAAAGCCAGGGACGGTCGCTGCCTGGTTTCTGTGTCCTCTCCAAAAATATAAAGCAAGGACTTCTTTGTGGACTCGGGGATTTGCGGTGATGGTAAACAAACATACAAGGAGAAATCCAGCATGGAAGGAGAGCTCACTTCTTTCTCCTGCTAAGCTGTCATTGTGGCCGCAGCTGCTCTTCTATGTGCAAACAGAATTACATCCTGAAACAACAACGTGGCTCCACAAACACCACGCGAGTCACCGGCCTCGGCTTTAAAAGCAGCATTTTAGGGTGGATTTCTCCTTTAAAGCTGCACTGAACAGCTTTGCACTTTGGCGTCCCCATGTGGCAGTGAAGAGAACTACGCCAGGTTTTGAATGTTTGAAGGACGTACTTCATTACTAAGAGCCCAGGCAGGGGTTGAGTTAATGGCTGGTGGATGTGGAGGAGGCGGATCCAGCAGCTTTGGAGCAGGTTTTAGGCGATTATGGGATGGCACTGAGATGTGTCGGCGGGGCAAAACAATCATTAGTTTCTGCATCTTGTGGCGACCTGCATTCTGCTCGACTGAGGCAGCTGTCGGAGAAGAAATCGATCTCTCTGCACTCTTCTGCAGAGGATTTCTCCCTGTATGACCGTCAGTGCAAAATGATGAGTCAAATTACCAAACTGCATTGTTACTTCAGATATATTTCAGTGTGACATCACTTTAGTTTAGCCAGTTATCGTGGAAATAAGAAAAAAAAAAAAAACACAAAATGTGAGGTAGGTATAGCTGCTTTCCACCGTGTTGAAGTGGTTTAAGGTGGATTTTCTTACGTCAATTCAAGGATTCAAGGATGCACAGAGACACATTTTTTTTTTTTTTTAGCAAGTATTTTAGTTTCCCTCCCTGTGACTGTACCCGGCACCAGCAATTAATCTAGCGGGACAGGGCCCGTCCACAGCGTGTCGGCAGGGGACGGGACGCTCCTCTCGTCTGCAGCCCCGGTTCACCGTTTAGACCCGTAAGACAAATGCCGCGTTATATAAACATTCCCAGTGCAGCTTTTTATTTGAACTCACCATGTCTCGATATACCACTCTTTCTAAAGCTTTTAACTGCTCTCTCTTTCCATTTTTCCTCCCTCTCTCTCTCTTGCCCCTCACATTGTCTCTTGCTCTCTCCCTCGTTCTCTCTCTTGCTGTCTTGCAGGTCTGAAGTGCCTCAATGAAGGGAATAATAATAATAATAATAATAATAATAAAAAAGCTTTTAGCCTCTCAGATTATAAGCATTCCTTTTATCATCGGCATAATTGCTTATTGATTGTAGTCATTTCTTCACACTCATAATTTTTTTCTTTTGCTTGATGGTCGTACGCCGCTCTCATCTATTTCTGAATTTGCGCTCGCGAGTCTCCCTGTGTGTGGTTTTGTGCGAGTTTGAGTCGATTTGTTTTTTATTTTGTTTCTTTTTTTTTTTTTTCAGAGCTGGAAAATGTGAGAGGGTGTGGTAATGTCACTGTTTGTGACTCAGAGTTATGGGGGGGTTAGAGAAAAAAGATGTTTTTGAAGTGAAAGGACAAAGCAACAGGAGCATTTTTCATGTTGGCACAGCAGCAGACAGTGAGTAAGCAGCAGACGGAGAGAGGAAGGAACAAGAGTGGCGGCGAAAAAGAAAAGAAAAGAAAAGAAGTGGTGCTGGGTGAAAGAGAGAAGAAGGTCTTGACTGGAGGTGGAGGTGAAGAAAGAGGAAGATGGAGGGGGGGGACAGGATGAAAAAAGAAAAGGTGGTCAAAGTGATGCAAGGCACAACGACGGGAGGGCGAAAAAGGCAGCAAAAGTGAAAAATCGGAAAACAGTGAGAGAGGGAAGCGAGGAGGGAAGGAGATAAATGCGAAGAGAGAGAGGGAGGATTAAGAGAAACAGAGTGAGAGAAACAGAGAGAGAGAGAGAGAGAGAGAGAGAGAGAGGCGGTTGTTGTTCCAGTGTCACTCACGGCCTCCCTGGGGAGTGTTTAGACCTTTAAAATCTCCTCCTCTGCCTCCCTCGCTTCTCTGCAGGCCACTCACACTCCTATCACCCCCCTCCTCCTTCCTCCCTCCCTCCTTCGCCCGTTTATCTCTCCTCATCCCTCCATCCCTCCCTCCTCGCGTCTCGCAGCGCGCTCTGTTCGTTCTCACCTCCTTCGTCGCCGCCTCACCTTTCCCTTCACACTCCAGCCTCCCCTCTCTTCTCCCACCTCTCCCCCTCCGTTCCCTTCCTTCCTTCCTTCCTTCCTTCCTTAGCCCCCCTCCCCTCCTCTCCTTTCCGTTCCCTCATTCTTTTTCTCCTCATCCCTCCTTCCTGTCCCCCACCTCCCCTCCATTACAAAGGTTTCTATTTATAAGCGACTTACTGTAATGTGTGAGTGGAGGCACAGGGAGGGAAGTGGAGGCACAGCAGTGTGTGCACTTGCATTTCCATCACACTTGAACGTTACATTTAAGGCGTGTAGCTGACGCTTTTATCCTGAGTGATTTGCAAAGTGGCAAAAATTGACCTATTCCCTCGGTGGCTATTTTGAACTTCGACGTTCGGGGGCCTGGAAACTGGCAGTCACACATCAAGATGCTCACGGTGCAAACTGAGAAAAACATGTTATGAACTCAAACGGATCATTTGCTTTCACATTCTCAGGTGCGTAGCTTCTGAAGTCTAGCCCAGGTAACTGCGCTCTGCATCCTCGTGATAATTACGGGATATATTTGTCGGTGATGCTTTTAGCTAAAGTGATTTGCAAAGTGCTAAAACCGATCTTGTTTCCTCGGTGGCTGTTTTGAACTGATGCGACATTCAGGCTCCTGCAGCCGTGCAGCCTACGAACACGCACGTTGTCCAAAACTACACTACTCACAAAAAGTTAGGGATATTTGGCTTTTGGGTGAAATTTATGGAAAATGTAAAAAGTTCACGCTACAGTGATATTATATCATGAAAGGAGGGCATTTAAGTAGAAGCATACACTGGTGATTTCCTCATCTCAAACAATTTATTGAAACAAAAGCCAACAACAGTGGTGGATATACCACAACAAAAAATGTCAGTGTCAATAACTTGTCATGTGCCCTTGAGCCTCAATTACAGCTTGACCACGACGTCTCATGCTGTTCACAAGTCGACTTATTGTCTGCTGAGGCATGGCATCCCACTCTTCTTGAAGGGCGGCCCTCAGGACATTGAGGTTCTGGGGTACAGAGCTCCGAGCCTCTACTCGGCGACTCAGCTGATCCCATAGGTTTTCTATGGGATTCAGGTCTGAGAAAGTGCAGGCCACTCCATTTGAGGTACCCCAGTCTCCAGCAGCCGTTCCCTAAAGATACGACCTCGATGAGCTGGAGCATCAAACACCTGATGTGAATTTTGCCGTTAAACTCCTTGTTAGAGAACAGCAACTTGTGCAAAAAGTACTGAAACATTGAACAGTTGGACATGTGCATTCAAAAGTTTACAGAAGGTCACATTAAGTTCACCTGTAAAGGTTATAATGCATTTTAGGTTCATCCTGAAATTTCACCCGAAAGCCGAATATCCCTAACTTTTTGTGAGTAGTGCATAACGACTCGATTTTTTTTGGGTGCAAACTGAAAAACATGTTGGAAATAAATGTCTCTCAACAATATGAACATTTACATTTAAGTGCATTTGGCCGATTATAGCTACCTTGTGAAATCCAGCTCTGGTAGCTTCGCTTACTAGTAGGTAGCAAACGAGTTATAAGTAGCTTTTTGGGTCAATTTTCTCGTTCTTTCATGCTCAGTGTGGCTCTGTTGTCTGTCACTTTTCCTCTGGGTAAAGTTTAACACCCCATAACTTGGCCAGGTTTGGTGCTGCATTTGACTTTGGGGTGAACTTAGGTGGGAAAGAGCACAGACAGGAGCTACAAAACGTTGCCATGCAGCTACCCCTATGACATGCACTGGTTTAATCGACTATTGCATCAATATTTAAACGTAATTACAAACAATTCTTTATGGATCACTACAAGCATATGGAGCTGGTTAAGCACTCGTTGACTTGCTTGTCATATTGTACAGGTATGATGTGTGATAACTGTTTTTCTTTTTTTTACATTGATATACAGTAAAGTCTTTAAAGCACTTTTACTTGTATAGCGCTTTTTTGCATCTTTCATACTCACTGTTTGTGACACATATCAGAAGGTTTTTATATATATATATATATATATATATATATATATATATATATATATATATATATATATATATACGCTATTTTGTACCTTTGTACTCCCATTTTGGGGGAAACACGACATTGAGGAGCGTACTCTTGTATTTGGAAAAGGGGAGAAGGATACAAATCAGCTATGCTTCCTCCTGTCCCTCCTCGAGCCTTTTTTTTGTCTAGCTTTTTTGTATCGTTTTTTTTCTTTTAATCACTTTTTTTGCTGTGTATAGACCCTGTGTGTTGTGATTGTTGTTGTTTTTTTTCCGGCATCGAGGTAAATAAAGAAACTGACTGACCTAAATACATAACCTGCCATGCTGAAACTCCAACATTAAACACCATAATAAGCACGTAATATTAAAATGATGATATTATTTTATCGTTGACGCTGTGGGCACGCTTGATTTTCCAACCATTTTTGCAGCACGAGGTCATAAGATCAGGAATGTTAAATCCCCCGAGAGGCGACGTTTCTCTCTCTCTCTCTCTCTCTCTGTGTGTGTGTGTGTGTGTGTGTGTGTGTGTGGGATTGGAGGAGAGAAAGGAAAGGGGGATGAGAGTGTCTTTGGTCCTGGAGTGTGTGTGTGTGTGTGTGTGTGTTTTTGCCGTGTTGCTGTTATGTGTGCCGGGCAGGGAGTGTCAAGCGCAGGCCTGAGGCGCAGTGTGTTTCTGTGATGGCTAATACTGCCCACACACACACACACACACACACACACACACACACACACACACACACACACACACACACACACAGCATTCACAGAGAGAAAGAGATAGTTGTTTCGCTTTCATTAAATTGCATGTGATAAGCGGTGGCAATCTCCCTCCACTCGAGTGCCATTTAGATAATAACGTTTTTACCTGTGGATGTGAACGTTTGGCTCCTGACAGACGGAGCGAGAGATGGACAGAGAAGAAGGAGAGAGAGTGAAGGGATGAAGTGTCTCTGTGAACCAGTGTTTTCCTACCCGCTCATTTTCACATCTAAGGAGCAGCGCCGCCAAGCCCGAGTTATTGATTCTCGCCGTATAAATGTTTGATAATCTATTTCAATATTCTATTTCAATAACTCCAGTGCGAGCCCATGCGCCGCTTCGCCGTCCAGGAAATCGAGCCGTGTGTTGGAAACGGATGGATGGATGGGAATGAGAGAGAGAGAGAGAGAGAGAGAGAAAGAGAGAGAGAGGGGGGTGGAGTTTTCCTCTGCATTTATATGTGCCAGGTGAAAGTGTGTGTGTGTGTGTGTGTGTGCGTGTGTGTGAGTGATTATCAGCACCACACCTCATTCTTGCATCTTCCCTCAGAGATTCGCACTCCTCCCTCCATTCATCTCTCTCTCTCTCTCTCTCTCTGGTTTGCACCTCTCTTCTCCACCTTCTCCCAAAAACTCTCAGGGTGCACTTTTCGTTACCCGCACATGCCGGCCAATCACGTTCCAGCTCCTGCGGCTAAGCCCCGCCCCCCCTCCCCCAGCCCGTTTCCCTCCCCGGTTGCCTGTTTGGTGTTTTTTTTTGTTTTTTTTTTCCTCCACGCAGCAACATGACTCATTCTTTATTGAAAAGGCAGTTTGTTATTGACTCCAAACAGCGATGGCAAAACATCACAAGTGTAAACTTTGATAACTGGTGCACATTAAATGAGCGCACACACACACACACACACACACACACACACACACACATACATAGCTCAAATGTTTTGTGTTTGTGTTTGTGTGTGTGTGTGCATATCCAGCTCCATGTTCGGCATACCTCTCTCTCTCTCTTTCTTCTTTCCATCTTTCCATCTCCCCACCTTTCATCCTCATTGTTTCCTCTTTTTCTTCCTTCCCTCCTTTCCTTTCCTACGTCCTGCGTCCTACCTCTCTCTCCTTCTTTCCCCCCTCCCTTCCTTCTTCTCTATTTCCTCATTCCTTTTCCGTTTCCTCCCTTGCCCTCCCCACTCATACCTCGCATTCTTTGCATCCTCCATCCCTCACTCCCTTTCCTCCTTTTCTTTGTTTTTTCCCTCCCTTCTCTCCTCCCTCCCTCCCCTAAATCCTCTGTGCGTCTTTCCCTCCTCCCTCCCTCTCTTCTTTCCTCCTTTCCTCTCTCGCTCTCTCTTCTCCTCCATCCTCTCTCTCTCTCTCTCTCTCCTCTCACACTCACTGCCTCCCAGTTTATTTCTGATCGTGCATAATTACCACCTGCTTCCTCTTCTGTATGTGACCACTGTGACAGACATGGTAACTAAACTATCTCTCTCTCTCTCTCTCTCTCTGTCTCTCTCTCTCTCTCTCACCCACACACACCCACACACACACACACACAGGTCTTATTGACCCTCCCTTTGCTTATCGATCTATCTATCTGTGAGTCTACCACTGATCCACTCTTGACTCCCGGGAGCTGATCGCCACCTAGTGTCCAGCAGGAGGATGTGCGGTCCGTCTCACTCTGAATCTCTGCACTGCATCACCTTGACCTGCCGTGCATTTTAAGTGCAAGATCAGCTGAAGACTGAGAGTTTAAAAAAAAAAAAAAAAAAAAAAAAAAAAACCTCCCCGGTGCACTTAAAGGAGGATTTCTGTTTTTAATCACGGGGTGTTAAAGTGATTCTTTGTCTTGAGGAGAGAAGGTGGAGGTTGAATATCGCTGTTTGCTGTTTGCACATGAGAAGGAATTGGCAAGGAAAAGAAAGTGCGCTTGTGTTTGATGCAAATGCGTTTTTTTGCAGAGAGGCTAACATGTTTCAAGGTTGATTAATTTCACATATACTCATAACATAATACGCCAAAACAGCAATAAATTCTTGTTTTTTCTTGGTTATTTTTGCATCAATAGCTCAAACTGTCGCCGTTCCCCTTTAATATGAATACAAATTCCAGCTGTATTTTGCGGTAATGCTATTCAAATGGAAACCATAGGGTCCCATAGCTTAAAAAATAATCTTACTCGCAGCAATAAAGATGAAATAATAAAAACAAAAAAAGGCATCGAGGAAAACCATTCAACCCTACCATCGCTGTTCCTGCCAAAATCCCTGTATGGCTCATGTTTGCGCACCAGCATCCACACTGGAGGCTGTGTGCAGCTGTTGTCAGCCTCTGTTTTTTTTTTTTCTCTTTTTTTGTCTCTTTTTTTTTTTTTTTATGAAAGTGCTACTGTAATGAGAGGCTTTTACAGTCAATTTCGATGCCTCACCGCTCTCCGGAAATCACAAACAGGCTCTTAATTGAAGGGAGACGGTGAGGTCAGCGCTGGCTCTCGGCTGATGAGACGCCGCCTGGCAGAGACTTATGGTCCTCATGAGCGGAAGTGTTAGTGCACGACGTCGCCGCTTTCAGCCTCTGCGTGTTAGCGGCTTTCATTTTACAGCAACTCACGTTTAATTCCTTTACTTTTATGCGGCCGCGCTTCAGTGTCACATCGTAATAACGTATCTGCGGAAATATGCCGCCGAAATCGAATAGAAACATGACTTTTCATTACCTGCGTGGCACATTACATTTTCCTCTGTGGCTTCATTACGCTCACATTTCATTAAAAACAAACTTTTTTTTTTTTTTTTTTTTTTCTACATACTTTGTTCAATTACAGTTAATAATGAAATCAAGCCCACATAGTATATGAGCACAGATTTCAGAGGGAAAACACTTCGGCACACAATTATCGGAAGTGAACAGCATTAAAGTGCCAGAAGCGACTGTGGATAACATAAAATTTAGATGAAGTGCTGATAAATATCTCCCTCCCTCTCTCTCTCCTTCTCTCTCTCTCTCTCCTTTTGTGACTGTCATTCACACAGAGAAGAAAAAGAGCGTCCCAGGCCCGACGACGGGCGCCATTATCGGCGCGATCCTCGGCGCCCTGGTCCTCATCGGAATCATCATCGCCATCGTGGTCTTCATCCGCAAGCGACAGGAGGACGGGGAGTGAGTGCTCATTAGCGATGTTACATCTATTTCATCGTCTCGTTAACCTTCTAAGCATTCCACCCCCCACCCTCGTCTTTTCAGCAAAGGGAACCCAAAATGAGAAATTTAATCTCCCACTCTGGGACCGGGGCTCATTAAAACACGTTACTCACCACGTGGGGACCCACAGGAAGGAGCCCAGCGACAAATCTTGAATCCTGATCCCTGGTTAAAGGAAACAGCACAGACCGTCTGCGCTTTTCTTCTGCTCAAAATGCTTTGTCCCCTGCCACACACACACACACACACACACACACACACACACAAACACACTTCCCCACCCCCCGCACTTTTTCCCCTGGACGGATGCTGTAAATATGACTTTATTAAACCTTGCCTGGTTTAATAACAGTTAGAAAAAAGAAAATCATTTTCATAACCGAGGCATCATGAGGGACGACAGGCTGCGGTTCAGCAAATAAACAGTCATTAATTCCCCCTTTTGGGAAGTTCCACCGACTTTCATTAAAACAAAAGTGACAAAGTCGGGTCTCCTCTTGCTGACACACACAGATGTGTCTGTGGCAGGCAGGGTTTATTAGATTTTCATGTATATTTTAAAAAATAAAAAATTGCTAATGCAGTATATCTGTGATGGCAGAATGTTGAGTTTGGGTTAGGATAGGATAGTTTAGGTTAGTTATTTGCAAAATATATCATATGAGATATTTCAGCATGAGCTTAATCATTAAAATTAAGTAGCAGCAGTTTGTGAGCAGCGCAAAATAATGAAAAAGGAACCAAAACTTCCATTAACAGAAAAAAAAATGGAGCCAAGGCATATTATGACGACACTACATGAACACGTATCCTTTGCTTACCTCGCTTAACGGAGAGCAAAACTGAACCAAACCAAACATAAAAAAGCACCAAAACTCTGTTCACTCCATTGTTTTGTGCTTATCCTCAGTTCTCTACATTTGTCCTTAACCATTTAATTTTCAAATTTAGAAATTCCTCTAGCAACAAAGTTTTATAAAAGTTTGTGAAATGAACGTAGACTGTGAAACGTGAACGACATCTTTCGGATGCACGTTTAGTGACAAACACGACCCTCCATAATAAACTGAATTATGGAAGAAAAACACAAATTCAACACAGCAATTTCTCCGATTTGTCACATGAACACATTAAGTTAGGTCATCTGTTTCTAGTTGTTCATGTAATCCTTGCGTGATAGAAAATGCACTGCATGTATTACACTCTTTCTGAGCAGCGCTCATATATTCACGTTAAAATAGTCACATTTCATGTCCTTTGGAAGACCAGATTGATGTTAAAGTGCAAAAAGAAAGAAGAGAAGAAATGGAGGAAGAGCCACAGTGACCAGCATTTGCCGTGTCTGCTCAGATTAACTATAAAATGTTAAGCTTTAAATGTAAAATACTGAAATTTGGATTAGTAATACAAAAAGAGCTAAGGAAGCGCTGCTTGGATATTATAGGGCTTTTGACTTGGCAGGTGCTCTTCAGTTAGGCAGGTGAACAGAAGATCTCAAACATAAACCAAGGAAGTCCTATACTCTTTGTAAAAAGTGCAGACAACCAAGGAAAAAGGAAACTGAAGCACTCCGTCTTCAGGTAAACATGATTATTTTTTAGTGAATTTTTTTTGGAGCAAGGCAACTGACAGACCCACGCGTATCGACCAAAAGTCTTCTTCAGGGTCGCCTGAAGAAGACTTTTGAGTGCCTCAGTTTCCTTTTTCCTTGGTTTTCTGCACTTTTAACAAAGAGTATAGGACTTCCTTGGTTTCTGTTTGAGACCTTGGATTAGTAATATTTGGGATTTAACAGATTTGACAGAGCCAGGTTAATGACTTCCAGTTTTTATGCTAACACAAAATGCTAAAATGGTATCAAACATCTTTTTTCACTCTGGATAAGTCAGAAAAAGGGGATTTTGCTCAAAACATCGGAGTATTCCTTCGGCTCTTCCTATAAGACTTTGTGAATCCATAGATGGAGGAGAATCGAGGCTGGGAGAGTCTTTCCTCAGTCAAAGTGAACTGAAAACTGATGTTTTTTTGGGGTTTTTTTTCGATGGTGGCCCAGCTTCATGTTTACACAGCGGCACACTCGGAGCTGCCCAGCCGTGCAGCCTGTTCCTGCTGTCGGCCCGCAGCCGCTCCGCTGCAGCAGCTCCGAGGTGTAAATGCTGTGCAGAGGAGCGCCTCGGTGGTCGTTGCCGAGGCGGGGCCAGCGTGTTTTTCATTCAGCCCGACCCAGAACAGATTTCCCTCGCTGGCACTGGAATCCACAGCAGCGACGTCGAGCCTCAGCCCCACTGATTGATCGCTGCTGTAGACCTCCAGCCTGAAACCTTGAAAAGCCACAGAGCTCACCACTGTAGCTGTAAAGGTTTCACTTGCTCCCTGAAAGATGACTCAGTTTTCCAAGATCCAGCGTGCGAAGAGAGGCTGTTAACAAGCAGGTGGACTGCGTTACAGCACGACAACACAACGACAGAGCTCACAACATTTTTTTTTTCTTTTCCCCTCATCGTCTTTCAATTTCTTATCTTATTGTGTTTATACGGTGGCCGAGAACCGCCATCGCTGCTAATAAAAAAGAAAAAAGCGGAAAAAAAAAGACAGACTTTTGTCCTCTGCCAATCTGTATCACTCTGACATGATTTGTTTTGTCTGGTTTTGTGCGGTTAGTCTTTTGTCTTTGTCTAGATTAGTGTCAATATTGTGTGGTGGTATTGTTTGCCTTGTATGTCTCTAAAATATGAATAAAAAAGAAAAAAGAAAAAAACGTGGAAAAGTAAAAAAAAAAAAAAAAAGAAAAAAGAAAAACGCTGCGTTGCAAATAAAAAAAGCAATGATGCAAACAAAAAAGCCAAAACGGAAGTGAATTACCGGGGACTATTATTGCTGATGCACAGGTGTTTTTAATTCAACATTAACGAGCCCAGATAGCCTGATGTGACATGATGATGGCGCTAGATGACAAAGCGATCTTAGCGTCTGTGTTGCTTGGCAACCATTCTGTCCACTCTATCTTGCTTGGTGGAAGAATGAATAGTTCTCAGTTTTATTGTTGCATTATTACCAATAAATTATTGATTTTTTTCTTGTGTGTTTATTTTATGGGCTATATGTAGGGTAACCATTTTATAAAAGCAATAAGCCCCTTGAAGCCGTGAGTTACAGTGATTTTACAACAGCGATTTTACATTTTAGAACGCCCCTCAGCCGCTGTAAAATCACTGTAACCCACGGCTTCTCGGGGCTTATTGCTTAAATATAACAAATATAAAAAATCTGCACATGGCTACTGCAGTTAAAGCAGTACAACTTCTGTTTAAACAGTAACTTTTTCACTTCGTTCGTTTTTCTTCTTGTTTTGCGTAGTCTTCTTCTTCTTCTCTCACATAAAAAACACCTGTACATCAGCAATAATAGTCCCCGGTAATTCACTTCCGTTTTGGCTTTTTTGTTTGCATCGTTGCTTTTTTTTATTTGCAACGCAGCGTTTTTCTTTTTTACATGCAGGGTTTTTTTTAAAAATTGCAGCGTTTTTTTATTTGCAGCGATGGCGGTTCTCGGCTACCGTATGTTCATTAACAAAAAAAAAGAAAGAAAGAAAACTCCATAGACGAGTCGATCGATATGGTAATCTCTCTCTCTGTGTGTTTTGTCCAATCAGGGGCCCTCCCAAGCACAAGCCGCCTCCCCCGGTGAAGGCCGGCAGCTCCACAGAGATGGTGAGTGGTCGGTCCGAAATGTCATCGCTATCTCACTCAACACGCACAGTCCATTTGGGCCGTCATAATGGGGCTAATGGCTATTGATTGGAGATGTGAGTGGGCTCATGTGTGTCAAAATAATTAGTTTCAGTTGTAAAGAGGTCCATTAGAGGACTGCCCTCCTCCTCCTCCTCCCCCCCCCTCCTCCTCCTCTTTGTTTTACTCTATTCACATTACAGTGCGTGGAATGCTGTTGGCTTTGCACCATGTTTCTAGTTTGTACTATCAAACTCTCATATTAATGTATTCCTCTATTTCTCCTCTCCTTTTCCTCTCCTCTTCTTTTACCTCCCCTCCTTTCTCTATTCTTTACTCCTCCTTTCCTTACCTGCTCTCTTCTCCTTTCCTCTCCTCTTCTCCTAACCTCCCTCCTGTCTTTCTTCTCCTCTTCTCCTCTCCTCTGTTCCGCTCATCTCCTCCTCTCCGCTCTTCTTGTCCCTTCACCTCCTCTCCTTTCCTCTCCTGTCCTCCTTTCTTCTCTCCTGTCCACTGATTTCCTCTCATCTTCTCCACTCCTCTACTCATGCCCTTGTCTTTCCTCTCATCTTCTCCTCTCCTCTCCTTTCTCCTCTCCTCCTCTCTCCCCTTCTCTCCTCTCCTCCTCTCTTCTCTCCTCTCCTCCTTTCTTCTCTCCTCCCCTCTCCACTCCTTTCCTCTCATCTTCTCCTCTCCTCTCTCCTCTTCTCTCCTCTCCTCCTCTCTCCTCTCCCCTCCTTGGCTCTCCTGGTGTGGTTTCTCCACATGAAGCTGAACAAGCCATCAGAGCCTCCCACGGCCACAGAGACGGCACCTCTCAGTGCTGGAGAGGTTTACTATGAAACCACAGGGGGAGAACCTGTCACGGTAACACACACACACACACACACACACACACACACACACACACACACACACACACACACGCACGCACACACACAGTCACTAGCAAATTACAGATACAGGCAAGTCAAATCAAATGAGCTGCATGTTATTAACAATACTGAGTCAAAGTATTACAGAGGATAATTATTATAATTATTATTACAGTGGACACTGTAACTAAAATTATAAATCTCCACGCTTTAGCATTATCCTGCATGTATGCAAATTAGTTTTGATGACAAAACTAAATGCATAAATGCAACAGCACGTGAGCGCAGGGTTACTTCTGCATGTTTAGTCTACATGAACTGCTGTGCAATAGTGATGACTTAATGATTCAGTTGATAACTTTAACAGGCCAACAAGCCGACTTTGAGTGTATCTTCCACAAAGTTGAAAAAGTGGCACCTGCATGCTGGATTAATGCTCCCAATGTGTTTATTAGTGCATCATGTGGATTCAACACTGCTGAAATGTTGAATCCACATGATGACTTACAAATGCACTGGAAAAAATAATCCAATGTGCAGGCACCGTTTTTTCTTTCCAACTTTTGTCTTTGCTGCTTCGTGCACCTGGCAGATGTTGGGATTTGCCTTCATCACTTATTTTGTGCACAAATAAACTGAAGACAGCTGGTCAATTATGGAGAGCTGAAATCGCACACAGTGAGCTGATGATTAATGGAGACCGTGCAGAAGCTGCCCTTGTTTTATCTCGGTGCTCTCGTCACTTCAAACGTGTCTGACGTCTCCTCCGCCCTGCAGAACCTGGACGACGACGCCAACAACCCGGGCGGCGGAGCCCTGAACGGCGGCGCCCCCCCGGTCCTCGACGACAACGTCAACGAGTACAAGGACCACGCTGCCGACGGTCACCGCGGAAACGACTTGGAGCCGTCCAGTCACGAGCCGCCAGCTGCCAACATCTCCCGCGGCGAGAGCTTCGTATCTGCCGCCATGTATGTGTAGCCATGGCAACTGGCCGGGGAGCATGACAGGCATTACGGGCGAGTTCCAGGTCACCTAAATCTGCAGGCAAAGCAGAGCGAGCGCCCGACCTGCCGCAATGCCAACCGCCTCCAATGTCCATTAGCATTTTTTTTTTTAAAACTTCAAACACTGCATACCTTGACATTTTTAATTTTATTCATTTTACTTTTCTTTACCAGGCACTGTAGTTCACATTTGTTCATACACACACATTGTTGTCCTTTCTCGGTGAAGCCAACGGGAACTTGAGAGCAGCATGTCCCCTCGGTTTGGATGAGACAGGCTAACGAGCTGTTCCTTTTTGTTTTCGTTTTTTTTTTATTATTATTATTATTCCAAACTGAGGTGCTCATTCAGACTCCAGTTCATTAT
Organism: Myripristis murdjan; assembly: GCF_902150065.1. Lineage (NCBI taxonomy): Eukaryota > Metazoa > Chordata > Actinopteri > Holocentriformes > Holocentridae > Myripristis > Myripristis murdjan. The sequence goes on from NC_043990.1 coordinate 8,306,550, forward strand.
AACGTCCCAAACTCCTGGTAAAGAAAACTAAAACTAAAATGCAAAATGCCAAAGTAATGTCTCGGTGAAGTGTGAGATGTCCGCACGCCGTCCGACGAGTCAGACGTGCGCTGCGTATGATGAGGTCGGCGTTTACAGCATGAAATCCAGCCGTGTCAGAGTTAAGCCATCTTGCAGTGTAGGTGAACTGGAACATTCCCCTCAGCTGATGAACACACAGTGCTTTGCCTGGGCTCTAGTGTGACGCTAGCAAATCTAAACACACTCGCAAAAAAACAAAACAAAAAAAAACAAAACAGCTTTTTCTCTAAATATTATATGCAACATGGTATCTTGTGCAATGACCATACACTCCCACCACAAAACACAAAAAAAACTCCCATATTGTTTCATGTGTTCACTTAATTTGGGCCTGGCCGTGCTGGGCTGCTCCGTTCACAGCCGCGGCGCTACAGCAGTGATTTAAATTCTTTCCCTTTCTAAGCCGATGGATAAAACATCAGGCTCCTGCTGCAGTCTCATACTAGAGGCAAGTCAAAATACTGTCTTTGAAATCCTTTCAAAGTACTCCTCTGCGGTTGGTTGGTTTTGAATTACACACAGCTGAATTCGGTCCCACCAAGTCCAAAGCCTGATCATCTGGCTCACCAGGCAGCTCCAATTAATCACTCAAGATGTTTGAAAGTATTTCAATTATTGTCGGACTCCTGAAATAACTCCGAAACCAGCCTTCCCCACTCTTGTCCAGTCCAGAGGAAGGTCCAATAAAGACGCGACTTCATCACGTTGTCAAAGGGCCCTCCAATCCTCAAGTGTCACCGTGCACCAGGCCGCTCATTAGCGCTAACGAGGGACGAGTGACATCATTGCGGCGCTCGATAACCTGGCAGCATTACGAGAAACGAGAATCCATGACTTGTCTTTGCACACCCAAATTGCAAGAGTTGGTAAGGCTGCGTGTTAGGGAGAAAACTTGGTTTACAGCAAAGCACACACACACACATACAATGTATGCACAGGGTGCTCGCATGTGCACACACACACACACACACACACACACACACATGCACACACACACAAAAAGGCCAATGTTTGTGTTCAGTCCTCCTCTTGTAAGAAATCATATCACCAATTTTGTGAAAATATAAGGAATGTATTTTCAGTGTGTCAAAATGCTCAGCATATATCGGAAATATACTGCCATTACCGCCATTTTAACAGTCAAGATTAAAGTGGACTCGCTTTCTAATATCTGCTGAATATTTTGCATTTGAGGAGAATATGTATTTTGTATTTTAGCTGATTGTCCACTTGAAAGCGGAAAACATACCATGCAAAAAAAAAAAAAAGAAAAAGCAAAAAGCAAAAAAAAAAAAAAGAAACACTGATGAGCAACAACTATGCCTGGCTGTATCAAAAATTGGTCTTTAATAGATGTCAGAGTACCAAATGATGAACAAATGGTGTAAATAATATGATTAATATATTGTTGGTGAAATGTGTGCACATTAAAAAATAAACAAGTGTAGGTGTAACCAGTGCCTCTGCATAGGGGATGGCAGTTTGTCAAATGTCAAATTGAGAGGAAAAAAACAAAAAAACAAAGTGTATATTACTATTTTACTTTTCACGGGTACATTGAGGTTGTCACTTACTATTAAAATGTTTTCTTTGAGTATATAGAAAAGACATGCTGTGGATTTTAATCCTTGTTCTTATTACTCTGCATGGCATGATCGGTGGCTTGTTGAAACACTTTCCCAAGGCTGTTTGCGGAAACTCCTTTTCATTTGTAACAAAAAAAAAAAAAAAAAAAAAAAAAAAAAAAAAACGTCTTGAATGTCAAAAGAAGGATCGTTTTTATTTCTGTCTCGTTGCATTTCTCCCAGTCACGCACACCACGAGCACGACTCCAATTTAAGTTAAGAGAGCGGGATTTTGTCGTGCGATGGCTCGGCAGGCTGCCTGTTTTTGTCGAGCGCCGATACAAAAATACAGCCAGCATGGGATCGTAATCTCTCGCAAACGGCGAGTGCAGCACACGCCGAGATGCAATCTCTGCTCTCGCTGCGCTTCGGCTTGAGCTCTCTGTTTCGCCGGAGAGCTCCGGGAACACAAACCTTCCTGAAGTTTTCATGTCGACAGCCAGACGGCACGTGGTCGCCCGCCGAAATCAGCCACAACAGCGGCGTGTGTGTGCGTGATGGATGTGCATTCAGTTTGTTCACCAGCGGTTAAAAGGATGATTTATGCGTCAAACATGCACGGGAAAAGGAAGAGAGAAAGAAAGGCAGAAACAAAGAAATCACTTGTCACGATTCTCACTGTTTTTCGAGCTCGCCGCACCAGTGCAATACTTCATTTTTTTTTTTTTCTGATGTGTGACAATCATATTTTAATATTTAACCGTCACTTGGCTTCGGTGGGGGGCTTTGCTTTCACACAGATGTAGTTATTATGAAGTCCCACTCTCTGTCTTGTTGAATTAATGCTGTGCTTTTGCTTACATTCCCGATGGAAGCCACTCAGAGAAATCAAGCCTCGCGCTCTCTTTGTGGTGACGCGGAAAGCTCTCGAAATTGGTCGGATTTGTTTTGCAATATACCCGCTGTGCAAAGCTCAAGAGCGGATCGTCTGCAGTATTAATACGGGATAAAAGTGGGCTAAATGCATTAAGGGGGACTTCTACAGTCACTGCCGCTGCTGCTTTCGTCTGTCTGATGTCGTCTCCGAGGTGTTTGTTTTCATTAAAGGGAACGTCTGCATGCTGCATGGACCTATGGGGAAAAAGCTATTTCCTTGTTTTGCAAGAGGAGTCACGCCGCCGTTCCAAGTGCACGGCTCGCCCCGTGACTCGCTAACACGGTGCAGTTTCGGACAATCACACCTTAAGTATTTTATAGCCCCGCCGCAGAGGGAAAGCTGTCCAAGGGGGAGGAATGAATTGTGCCGATTTTTACTCTTTTGTCCGTGATTTCATTTTCAGAGATCTTATGTTCCAATCTGCTGTGTGTTTTCTGTATTGATCCGGTCTGTGCCGTAATACTCTGTTCAGTGTGTTTGCCAGCAGCCGCTGTTGATAGATCGAGCAAAAAGAAGAAAAAAAAAAAAAAGACAATCATTGGGACCCATTATATCTCAGACCAATGACTTAGCCAGCATTCAGTGTTGAGTTTCAATTTTTCCGTCTCATTTAGGAGATCAGACGCAGGGCACCACATTTAATAGAGCCGCTTCAGCGCGGGGCGTCTTGGAGGCTGCAGGGGTTCAGCTTGTTGCCTCCCGAAAGGAAAACGGGTTGCTAGGCAGCGTTGGTAAAAAAAAGTCAGCCGATGGGTTCACATTTCTAAAGTAGCGATGGTGAACCGCTGTGGCTGCGGGGATTTCAAACGGATTGACTATTAGATCAAGGCTCTGGGTCTGTCCCGTCACCGAGAGCGGCACTGTTGCGTTTTTGGCCAAGGCGCTTCGCTCCATCTTCCCGCGTTCCCTACCACAGGTCTGATGCCAGAAACACAAGCTGTGAATGTCGGCGATAACACCACGCACTCCGAATCCTCCCTTGTTTTCCTCTGTTCTTTCCTTTTTTCTTTTGTTTCCTTCCCTTCCCTCCCTCTCTCTCTCTCTCTCTCTCTCTCTCTCTCTCCCTCTCTCTGTCTCTCGTTCATTCATTGTCACCACAGCTTTTCATCACGGAGCCAGACGTGCCTTCTTTACGTTATTTTTAGCTTTTCAATTCTCACATTTCTTCTCTGTCAGTGGAACAGATGATGAAAGGGAGATAAAAAAAAAAAAAAACACACAAACACAGAAGGGGTTTTAACTTTGATGATGGCAATGCTTAAAAAAACACTGGAGATGTAATCATTTTTTTTTTTGTGTGTGTGTATGTGTTTATCGAGTTTCTTTCATTTATTTTTGTTTATCACCGATCTATTATCATTTTGTATGCTTTTGGGGAAACTTATTGTACATGTTTTACAGATCATTGTCTTGTCAAATAAAATGTAAAACAAAAAGACGCCGTTGTCGGTTTTTCCTCGCGGCTTTGCTTCCCGCAGGACCAGCACACCGACATGTCTCCCCCTCGGCGCTTGCCCTCGGGGGAATCCTCACCGCCGTCATAGATGTTGCTCCATTTGTCTGAAAAAGTGAAGTGAACTCGGTGAGATCGACCCTCGGGGGCCTGAGGGAGCGAGTCAGCAACAACGGTCACCACTTGTAAGCGGGACAATGATAAAATGTGTAAAAAAACAAATCCAGCATCCATATTATTTGAGTAATCCTATAGAAATTCAACCAAACTGTCACATTACTTATTGTACTATACCTCACTGCAGAACAATAACAATAATGATAATAATATTAGCCTAAAACAGACTTTTCAAATGCAAGAATCAGTGCAGGCCAAACAACATTGACAAATGCCGATGTATCACAATCATCTTCCTTGAATCTGAAGGTGTTTCTGCCTATAAAAACCAATAAAACATTGTTTTGTTTCTATATCTGTTTAAACCTCCCATTCCTCTCCTGCTCACTGACCCTCTGACCTCCAAGTGGCCTCCATCCTTCATGTGACGTCTGGTGTTCTTGGTATCACCAAGGGGAGGACGGGAAGTCAGCTAGAGGAAATGAAACAGCCAATGGGATCAAATCTGGGACTGTCTTGCCTCATGCCAAAATGTGCTCCCATCATCTTTAAAAACATAATACCTTGCATGTAATAGAATGATTAGGGGAGAGTGGGGTAAGTAGTGCCAATTTTTACTTAAAGTGCCTTTAAAGCGAGGGGATTACAGTAATGCCTCCAACTAAAATATGCACATATAGTTTAGGATGTTGTGCATCCCTGGGAACAATCATTTTGGATCTTATATAAACAGTTTGAGAAATATAGCTTTCAAAAAAAAAAAGTGGTTTTGCCCCCGGTGCGGGGTAAATTGTGCCATTAGAGAGAATACACTGGGGTAAATTGTGCCATTGATAACTGAAGTAAAACAGATCATTTTAATCTCACAAATGATAATGCTATACAAAAGCAAAACAAATTCAATACAAAATTATTTATTTAACATTTATTTATTATTTTAACAAGATCACAGGCCACTTTTCTATAACAAGGCCTAGCGCCACATGAACACATACCCAGAACAAAATAAAAATTCAGAAATGAGCACCTGCAAATCATCTTCATCTGAATCTGAATAGTTTTAGTGATCAAAGGTAAGAAGACAATGTACAATAACAATAAAATACAATAAAGTAATATATAGTATATAATCACAAGTTGCGCCACTGGCACAACTTACCCCAGGCCCTTTGGCACAAATTACCCCAAGCCCACCATTTTGAAAAAAAAAAATGCATCCCCCAGCTGTTTTGAGCTAACATTATGACAACTGTATAGACTCATGGTGTAGCTTACTAAAGTACTAAAACCTGTGTGAACTGTTTTCAAAGTTTTCTGTAATTGTTCAAACACAGCAATCAAAAAACCTTGATCATAGAAATTTCACTTTGGAGGGCAAAAAAAATGTTTTTTGAACTGAAATGTGCTTACCTCTCAAGCCATGTGTCTCCCTTCTTTACAGGATGAGTGAAATGGATGCCTCTTCAAAAATATGTGGTCACATGACCAACTTCTTCTATGGTTTTCTAGATAACAGGGGTGGCACTACTTGCCCCTTGGCACAAATTACCCCACTCTCCCCTACTCACCTGAAAGTAAGGCTGGCTTTACATGGACCTCAAGTGAAACTTCAATTACGTGCAAGAGACAGTTGTTGTGTTGGTTTCTGGGTTTGCACACCTGGAATGATCAGAGTTTGGCTTAATTTACAAATAATTGCACAAAAGTTGCCTAATGTCAGACTGGATCCAGATGTCCACACACTTCCTTGCACTTGCAGACTAATGCACGTTCCTGTGAAGTCTGAGGGCTGCCCAGTTGCTACACTTCATTAAAGGGCCATGTCACTCATTCTGCAGGTTTAGCGCAACATCTAAAAGGTATATTTTGTCCCCACAGAAAATGAACTTTCAGAGACTTCAGGCTTTCTTCACACCAGTAATTCCATCACCGTAATAAACTAATCCACATTAGTTTCCTAAAAGCAGCAGTGATGTGTTCTGATGACTTGAAATTGAGTGAAACGTTGAGTCCCTCCATCAGAAACAGTCCCTGGGGAAAAGGTTTGCTTGTTTTTACACGGGGAATTATCAGATCTGTGGTCTATGAATGGCGACGACAGAGGCTGTTGAATCTGCTTTCAGCGTTGAAATTGGTATCTTGAAGGATTTCTCTATGCATTATGGTTGAGTAGTGCAAAATGTCAGCTATAGAGAGAGGCCCTAACCCTTTGACTCTGAGTGACCGACATGAAAAACCTGATGTTTGGGGGCTTGTCCGGGTAGCTCACCTGGACTTGGTAGAGTCTGGGTTCAAATCCGGCCTGCTGCCTCTGTCTCCTGCCTCTCCTGTCGCTCTCTACTGTCACTATCAAATGAAGCAGAAATGCCAAATAAGTCCTGATTTTGTTACATCTTAGATAGATAAAAAAGAAGAAAAAGGAAGAGAATCTGTCAGTATCTGCTCTTAAACTCCATTATAGCTGCGCTGGAAATATCTCCACGTGACGTCACGCTGTTTGTGACCGTTTAAGACTTTAATACCCAGACATCATGTAACATCACATCAGTGACTGAAGCGCCTTAGATCTAAATGTCTCCTCCTTATTGGTGCGCTGCATGCGGCGATGAGGTTCAGGCATCATTTTGGGAGTGTTTGCTCGCAGCTGTTTAGGAGACAGTTTGAATTTCACTCTTAAATTTTGATTAGCCCCTTCCTCTGCGCTGAGAAGATTTCCTGCCGGTGCTAAACACGTCAGCAGAGTAAGAGCACTTATAATTTGGTCATACATGACTTAAGTCGATGAGACAGGTGTACTCATATGTTAAAATCTCACCGGCTTTAAGCGCAGTGTTTCTGAAGTGAACCCCTTAGTTTGCTTTTACTCTATGGGAGCTGTGCTTTTTTTTTTTTTAATCTTAATCGGCATGGATTTGTTTGAATTTTGACATTAAAATAACCGCAGAGCGCCAAAGATGACCTTTTGCAGCTGAAGTCTGTAATATATATAATATACTGCTAACCTTTTTCCCAGGTTTTCTGTATATCACGTGTACACTTCATGTGCAGCCCTCCAGTCGCTCCTGAGTGCTGTCAGATCAGATCAGATCAGACGAGACGTTCATTGTCACCGAGCATTTTGTTCACTTTTGTGGCTAATTAACCGTATGGCTAGTTTGGTTGTCGTCCCTGCCGGGCTCTACTTTTGACACAGATGTAATGTGAGTGAGGAGAGGCTTGGGTGTCAGGAGAAGTTCAATTCATGCTGAGAGCCGCACTGTCACGACGCAGGATCATATTAAAAGCTTAATAGCAAAGATGATGAACCAGCAATTAGTCTGGGCCACTGTAGCTGTGGCCTGGATGCACACTAATGGGTTTTTAGGTGGAGTGGGCCATGTCTGTCCATCAAACACGACTCTTTATGCCTACCAATAAACTGGGAGACTTTGAGAAGACTTTTAAAAGACTAAAGTCTGACACGCTCTCTCATCTAAAGACAGTGAGTCATAAATCACCGAGTTTTTAATCTCAGACCAGAAGATTTTGCAAAAACTGGGAATCTTGCAGGGTCACTTTAATGCAAGACTACAACCAGGTTCCTTTTGAGACTGTCCGACAAATATTATAGGAATATTATAGGAATATTACAGGTATATTATAGGAAAATTACAGGGATATAGGAATATTATAGGGATATTATGGGATATTATAGGAATATTACAGGTATATTATAGGAATATTATAGGAAAATTACAGGGATATTATAGGAATATTACAGGGATATAGGAATATTATAGGGATATTATGGGATATTATAGGAATATTACAGGTATATTATAGGAATATTATAGGAAAATTATAGGGATATTATAGTCATGCTTCTTCAGATAATCCATAAGGCGTGAATTATAAGTAATATTAATGTGTGTGTGTGTGTGTGTGTCCCTGTCTGCATGTGCATGTGTCTGTCTGTATGTGTGTGTGTGTGTGTGTGTGTGCCTGTCTGGGTTACCTTGACTACCGGTGTGTGAAGGTATGGAGTCTAAAAACAGTCCTGTATATTTCAGGTGTAGCTGCGCAACAAGACAGCAGGTGGGATGGATGGCGGCAGCCTGCAGCAACGTGACACACACACTTTAACACACACACACCGAGACGTTTCCGTGTTCCTGCGCCTCCCTTGGAGGGCGCTGCCGTGTTCGCTGTCTCACCTGGCTTGCTGCTTCGTGATTGGTGCTGGAGAGAGCGCTCCACTTGGTTGTTGACAACTTTCACGGCATTGAGCTTCACTATTTGCATGAGCCGCGACTAAAGACTTAAGATAATATTAAACATGTTTGACTTTGTTGAAACATCAAGACGAGAGGAAGATGGACTGATGGCCTCCTTACACCAAACAATAAAAATGACAGACTCTCGCTAAACTCTGATTTCATGCCGACATTGGAAATTTGTCTGCAACAGTGAAATATTTTAATAAGTCGTTTGGTGCAAGGCCGGCATTAGGTGAAATATCAGACACCGCCGGGGCCTCATTTTGGCAAAATTTTATTCCACGCAGCTTTTGGGTGACACTTGACAAAGAAATGAGTACACAGATTGCTTTTTGGTAGCAGTTGCTGACCTAATGCATTTCAAATCAGTAGATCAACAACATTATTACTCTTTCTAATAGGCGAGCCGGAGCTTACATTCTCATTCATCCTGCTGCTTTTGTTGGCACAAAAACAAATTAAAGTAAAATCCCTGGCTGGGGTTTCTGCAGGGCTCCTGTGGATGGCACCTGTGTAAAGGGATATTCAGCTAAAAATGTGTGATTTCTCATTTAAAAAGTCGTATTACTGTCATCACTGGGTGTAGAAATCACCATGAAACTGTGAGAAGATGTTTTCCATGCTGAGAGAGGCCCATCGGTTCGTTTACACCACCTCAGCTTTTATTCCTCCCACGATCATTTGATTGACAGTCTTCAATCACAACCAACAAGTCCTCCAACCCATTCAACCTAAAGGAGCGTTTCCTAACATTCACTAGCCCCTAAAAATACGTGGCTAAGGTTGGGATAAAGTTAATCTAATGTTGCGTGAGAAGAGGCAAGAGGCTGCAAAGCATCGCCATCTAATCAGGAGCTTTAGCGACCGACGCCATCCATCACGGTCTTCCTCACATCCGCTCCTCTTCTGCAAGCCTCCAAAGTGGAAGTTTTAAAGAAGTGAGCTCTAAAGCCGCGTGAGCTTTGGAAAACATTAGCTCTCATATTGTTGCGGCACTTAATAACACCTCGTAGCTGCTGGGATGGATTACTGTAGAAAAATGCAGCCGCTGAAACATTCATTACAGTTTTGCCGTTATTAGCTTTCAGGAACGCTCAGGTCTTGGTGGATGATGAAGACAGAACTCAACCACGATACTAAATCAGAAAATTCCTGTTGTGCACTGGTTTTAGCACCCTTGTAATACTGTGGAAGACAGTCCACCGTTTTCAATTTGTGGGTGAAAAGGACAAGTTTCACGGTTACTATTGTTATTACCCTGCAGAGTTAATTATAGGCCATGGAATAAACTGAATATGGTGTTGAGATATGCAGCAGATCGTTAGAATAATGAACAGGCACAAGGGCACTGTAAAGTTTCTGGTAACACCAACATACACCAACAAGCCGCTGCTTCTCTCTGAGGATAACACTAATATAATGAGCTACCAATTAGTGACACTAATTGGACTCATGGTGGTAAAAACTGTCAAATTTTGAAAAGTCATAACTACCAGACCAGTGGTCAGGTTTGGATGCAACCTGGTGGGATGATGCATCTTGTTAGGAGGAGGAGGCGGGGAGGATGTTTCTCTTGCTTTATCTTTATATATTTATTTCCTTTTTTTTTTTTTTTTTTTTTTTTGGTAAATGTGGTCTGAGTGTTGCAGGATGCGACCATCCCTTTCTCGCCGACCATCAACCAGCAATTGCACACACTAATGAGCCGCTTAGTCGTCTGACTCTGCGGGCGCTGGGTAACAAGTAGGGGGAGGAAGAGGAGGGATGGCTGGGATGAAGAGAGAGAAAGAGGCTTGTGATTGAAAGGAGAGACGCGAGAAGGGGAATGAAAAGAAACTGTGAGATAGGGGGATTAGTGTAAGGAGGCAGAGGGGTAGACTAAGAGAGATTAAGAGAGTGAGACAGACCGAGGGAGAGTGGACTGGTGAATCAATGAGCAAGTCGATAGTGAGTGGGGGAGATGTGACGAGGGAGAAAAATGGCACGGAGAGGAGGAGGAAAAGTCCTCGGTTTTGTTGGAGCCCGACTGAAGGAAAAAAAAAAAAAAACGGCCTAAGAGAAAATGAGAGTCCAAGGCTCTCCACACCTGCCTCCAAAAGCCTGTTTTCTTCTCGCCTGTCACTGGAAACGCTTATAGAATCAAGATAATTTGGCGACATCTATCCACGTGAAAACACAAAAGGCTAATAGAGGATTCATGTTTCATTTCTCAAATTTTTTTAAGATCTCTGTGAAGGCGGTCTTTAATCTTAATAGGGCTAATGCGGCGACGGTGTGATATGCTGGGAGATGTTATGAATACAGTCTGTCACCGCTTTGAAATTAGCGGGCCGATACACCGAAGAAAATCTTTTAAAAAAAATACCACACTGACAAGAAAATCAAAGTGCGAAACTCATCATGGAGACACGCAAGTGAAGACACGAAGAGAGGCTGAAGACATTTTGACAAAAAACAACAACAACTTTTGACTCGACAGAGCGCTCAGCCTCGCAGTTTTTAGCTGTTAGAAACCGCCGACTCGACAAAATGGCTCCCTTTGTCACTCCAATGTGATTTTTGTCATCTGTTTCTAAAAAAAAAGTCTGATTTTATAAGATGACAGTGCAGGAAATTTAAGTTAATTCCAATGACAGCTGATCCATCTGTTAGATAGATAGATAGATAGATAGATAGATAGATAGATAGATAGATAGATAGATAGATACTTTATTCATCCCGAAGGAAATTCACAGTTTTCAACAGTATCCACAGATTACAAGATTAAATGAATAGAAAATAAAGAATAATTCGCCGGTCAGCTGGCGGTTTCATAATTAAAGTCCAAGGAGAAAATCGAGCGGACCGCACGGGGCTCCGGACAGGATCGACTGGACACGGGCGATGATTCGAAATCGCTTTCACCACACGTGACGCGGGCAGGAATCCAGACTCATAAATGATTCAGTGATTTCGAAAACATGATGTTTGAAGATTTGTAGTCCTGTTTGAAGTCCGTTTTCACAGCCCTCATATCCCTGTGAGCACCGCGAAGCGTTGCTCAGATGAATCGCTCGCATCTGACAGCCGCTGATCTGACGTTCAAAAAAAAAAAAAAAAAAAAAAAAAATTAATTCCTCCTGATTTTTCTCCCCTCTGAGAACGTCTGGCGTCGTCCCGAAAGTGATCGTTTGGGTCTGGCCTGTCAGCTCCATTCCTTGTGACACGAATGAGCCTTTCTTTTCTAAAGTGAATGAAGCGGATCTGGCTAACATGTGACACAATTTCATGCTGAAAAAAAAAAAAAAAAAAAAGATTGTTTGAGGTTGATTGTCAGTGATTTTTCCAGCCATTTTGCTTGCTAATTAGAGGAACTCCTTTGTTTCTGTATGCCTACATAGCAGCTTCCCTCAGCGCTGTATGTAGCTATGAATACATATATATGAAACTTGTCAAATATAATTATCTTGTTTGTAATGTAATATTGATGGAAGACTCAGCGACGGCGTGCCTTGTACCTTTCTCTCCAGTAATGGCGGCACATTGTAAGTCGGCTTGGGCTCGTTTTTCAAAGGTAAGCAGCTCGCCTCCGCGGCTCGGTGTTGTTTTACATATCAAGAGGTGCTGTTTATTCTCAGGTCCGGCCCACACACTCCAGATAATTTGTCATAAATTGAATCAGCTGTAATGTTTGCACCTGTTGAGATGTTCTGTCTTGACAATAATGAGACAGATTAGAGGGAAAATGATCCAGTGGCAGCAACAGCCGCCCCCTCAGCACGGATGCTGCTATCGCTGCTGGCAACGTGAGAGAGAGCCGGAGGAGCCACAGAGGCTGAAGCAGGACCAGGCCGGTGTGGGACGGACCGTCTCCAACGCGTCAAAGTTTAAAATGTGTCCTCAAGTGCCGCGTTGGTTGTTTTACACCTCCACTTCCCGACTGAGGAGGATTTAACAGGTGACTCGTGGATTTCACTTTCGCTTTCACACGACATTTGGCAACAGCGTTCTCATATTTGCATTTTTTTTTTTTTTAACCTTTGAGTCTTGGTGAATTACAAGCTAAGTGCACAGCCGCTAATTAGACTGATGGCAGTGTGTGTGTGTGTGTGTGTGTGTGTGTGCTCGGTAATCACAGGCTCAGAGACTGCCGTTCTTCTTCTCTCTGACAAATCCAGGTAGATTAGAGCTTTCTGTCACAGAAGGAAGAACACGTGAAGCCTTTAAGAGCAGAAACCTCCCAGGTGCCAAGAGTTAAACTTAACACACACACACACACTTGCACAAACTCAACCTTTTTCACAGATGAACAAAAGCATGCGGTTCGCCCTCTCCGCCTACACATGCACCTGTTCACACTCTCACACACACACTTAAATACACCTGAGTGCATTTACTTACACACGACTACACTGTAATCACCCGCCTACGCATACAGTGATCACACACACACTCCACAGCAAAGTTATTCACAAAAGTGCCGAGCCCTGATGTGTGTGCAGCACAGAGTAGGCTACATAAAATACACACACACACACACACACACACACACACACACATGTGCTGCATAACACACACATGCCATGATCTGTGTAGATAAACAACACAGATCACGTTTTTTTTTCTCTCTCTCTCTTGCTGAAGCAATTTGGGTAAAGAAAAGAGAAGAGATAACACTGTCAGGCAGCATAATGGACCCAAACACGACTGAGATAATAGATTGTGTGTGTGTGTGTGTGTGTGAGAGAGAGAGAGAGAGAGCGAGCAAGAGAGAAAGAGAGAGCTGTTGTGGCTGCATGTGTGTGAGTGAGTGAGTGTGTGTGTGTGTGCACATGTGTGTAGGAGCCAGACAATCCCAGCTGCAGAATCCCAGCAGACAGCCGCAGTAGCAACACTGCCCCCCGGTGTTCGAAGCGAAGAAGTGCCGTTCGAGCTGCCGCCACCCTGAGGCGCTTCACATCTAATTATGCTGTCAAATCACATTTATTTAAAGCTCATATTACACAGAAATGTCACAAAAGGCAAACACCAGGAGCAATAAAGAAAACAATCACAGAGATTAAAGTAATAGCAGTAATAAATCCAGCAGGAGCAGAGAATGAACTTGCAGAAACATAATCCTGAGCCGGAAATGGAAGAATACAGGCAGCAGCAACCATCAGAAACACTGAGCGTGGTGGATGCTGTATGCTGCGCTTGTCAGTGTTGTGGATTATTTGATATTTGAATCTCTCCCCTCAGCATTAAATCCACGTGTTTAGACGTTATTGTTCCAGTAACAGGATTAATTTGCAGCCAAGCCTTACCTCTGAGCAGAGCTGCAGTCCAGACTGGTCCAGGTCAAGTCCAGCACCAAGTCCAGTCCAGTTCACGTCTCACCAGGACCGAAGACTGTCAAGACTAAGACCAGAGTGAATGGAGGCGATGAACTCTGTAAATGTCTTTGCAAATGTAGAAATAATAATCGAGAATGCTGTTAAGAAGGAATGGACCAGTAAATGTGCTGCAGATCCATTAAACTGCTTGTAACAGAGGAAGAAACATCAACCAAATGTCAATAAATTTACCTGTTTTTGTTCTGTTTTTTTTTTTAAATATATTTTACACAGGTGGGGAAAAGATAAGCTGACATCCAGCAGTGGCTGATCTGAGAGCAGTCTGAGTCAAAATGGACACAAGACATAACAGATGTCAGACTGAACAGCAGGCTGACATCAAGAGGACGTCCCAGGAGGCTGTTCCCTCTCCCTCTCTCTCCTTTTTTTTTTTTTTTTTTTTTGCCATTTGAGATGGCCATTTTTTATTTTTGTGCCAAAGCATTTCCAGATGATCAGAGTGGTTTAACGCTGCATTCATGTGCATTACTGGTAAGATATATCAGAAACTGAGTTTCCTGCATTGAAATTCTACATAATGTGCTATTCAAGGTTGAAAGAAGTAAAAGAGCTTTTAGAAGCATGCAGTGTTAACCTTTAAACTCTGTCTCCTTCTCCGTGTAGCAGAAAAATCAAGTTTTGCATTAATGGTAAGAAAACATGTCTATACACATGCATCTTTAGCCTGACTAAACATCATAATAAATTGCATTTAAGTGGCAACCTCTTAGATTCAACAGATGAAAAACAGAATAAACACAAAATTTGATGGTATGACACCAAGGATATGCCAGACAACAGAAAGTGAATTACAGGAGTTCATATCCAGTCCAGCAAAAATGGAATGAAATCTCAATGATAGTCAGCTAAGATATGTTCAGTGAAATCATATAATATCCAGTGTCCAAAACCTCAGTCAACACACGAGCTGAATTCAAACTTCACAGGGCAAACACGTCAATAATCCGGCCGGTCGTCACGGTGATCATAACGGTGTCACACCACCTTTTGATTTTGCTGAAACTGATTCCAGTAATGCTCAGATCTGGCCATTTCCCACTTTTATTGTTGTGAAAAACAGAATGAGAAAGATAGAAATAAAGGCTGCAAGCTTTCAGACCTCCTGGAGGCCAAATCGACTCAGAGCAGCGAGGGCCCCACAGAGGAGCCACAAACAGGCTCCAGCGCCCCCACGGCTGCTGTTTGCTGTGGAAGACGAAAACCCCCCAGCTGGTGGTGGTGGGGGCTGTGTTGGTCCTCTGCAGAGGACCAACACAGTCTCACTGCAGTTTGTGCAACAGTCACAAAATTTAATCTACAGATTTATGTTCATGGACACAAATTTTTCATTTTCGTGCACATGGACTTTAATTTGTGCCCAAGGACACGAGCTGCACGTCGTGACAGTAACATTTGCTAAAATTACCTTTAGCCACTTTCATTTGCTCCAACAAATAAAACTGCTTGGTTAAAGTTAGGAAAAGATTCATCATCATGGTTGAGGTTAGGAAAAGGTCATGGTTAACATTAGGAAATGTTACATAATGTAACTTAAACATAAATAAACACTGGCCCCGCTTAACACAGGAATCAAACTCCAATCTCCTGAAGTAAAAGTTGAGTTGATTTATAATTCCAATTGAAATAAATTACTTTGAAAGTCATGCTGTCAAAAAAAAAAAAAAATAATAATTAATTTGTGTCCATGTACACAAAATTACATTTTTTAATTATTTCACAAACTGCCGTGAGAGCAAGCAGATGCAGATGTGGTCTGAGTCTGACTTTTTATTTTTTGCTGCAATCAAGACACACAGACAAACTTTATTCAACATGATCAAATACACGTTCAGTCAGGTAGATCGGTAACATGGAAGGAACCGGGTCACCCCCCCGTACGCTCTGCTACAGGCTCAGGTGATTGGATGATGGGGGGGTTTCCAGCGATCATCACCGAGGTTTTATTGAACAGTAATTTCTGGAATCAAAGAACCACTCCAGTCATTTGATGCTTTCAAGTTCCAACGTTCCTCCGAGCTAATTGCTCAATCTGCTTCCTCCTCACTGCTCAAACTTTGAGTCATTAACATGGCGACGGCAATGCACATTCTGTCTGCTCGCCTGCGCCGTTACTCAACTGTAAACCAATCAGTGAGCCACATTCAAATGAGTGCAAAAATGACTTTGTTTATTTGGTGAATTAGATTTGCTGCCTGAGACTTTTAATGACTCTCTCGGGTGAGGCTTTTGTGCGGGGAATCATTCATATTCTGTGTCAGGGTTAGAGGAACATTTATATTGATTAACCCACACTTGAATTAAATAGCTGTGTGGTGAAAAGCGATTTAGATTGCAGAAGAACTGGATGCAAGTTTCTGAGACACTTTCATTCGTTTTTAACCCTGACTTCACTGCTGCACATAAAACAAAGGCCGGGAGAAAGCAGGGGGAATCTTGTGCCTTATCTCCCCGTTTCAGGGATCGAAATCGATTAAAAAAACTTGTGACTGAAAGAGGAAGTTGCAAACTGGCAACCATTTCCATGCATCATTTGAAAACAAGCCAGCGTGTGTGTTTTCTAACTGTTTAAAAGTGTTTTTTGAGGAGCGTCTACACAGAAAAACATCATGCCTTACAGACACATCTGACCTCAAAAGTGCAAAGTCTCAGTCAATTTGCACAAATTCTTCATGGCGGTATTTTGCAGCAACTGCCGACACATCTCTGCTATCTGTGCGTTTTGACCCGGTCTTGGCACACACACAAGATTGGATATGAACTGAGCGCGATTGTTGGGGAGAGACTTGGCCGTGAGCGAGGAAATTGTCTGGGATCTTGCCAATCAGACAGGATATTGCCCTTGGCTTTGTGCTGTGTGCTGCGTGCCAGTGTTTAATTTCATTATAAAATATCAGAAATGAAGAAAATCGATACTCCTGACAGCTGTTGTCTGCTCAGTCCAACAGGAGCTGCATTCGGCCGATTTTAACAGTTTGTTTTCTGACCTGCAGGTGACACTGACACCACTTTGATTTATTTGCAGACCTGCTCAGAACAAGGCATTCCTCTCAGTTGCTGCTAATTGTCAGTAATTGTGGTTGCATTAATGCAGCACTAAGCAGCTCCCAGTAGAGATGGGAACTGACTCCTAAACAAGGGTGCAGGTTTCACTTCTACATCTTGGGGTCAGGGCAGAGGCGGATCTGCCATGTTTGAACAAGGGGGCACCTGCCCACCATATGATCGACAGGCCACCCCGTGCCCAATGTTAAAAACAGTCACGCTCGTCCCTTCCAATAATTATGCTGGGGGAAAAAATCACACATTCGTTTTTAGAAATTAACAGATTCCATCCTGATTGATAGGAAATGTTGTCACGCTGCGTTCATTTTGCTCGATGCTGCTCAGCGCTCATGTCACCTGCCGGCAGGGAAGGTTAAAATGCGACAGCGACCTGGGGCCAGGTGTGTGAACGCTGCATAACAAAACATGCACACATTATTTTTACACATAAATTTCTGTTTATAAAAAAGAACATGTGGTGAGAATGTGTGTGTGTACCTTCCCACCATGCAGAGGTGTGGCTGCAGGCTGGTGGAAAGAAATAACATGAAAGTGGGAATATATGCAACATTATTATTGCATGATTTTGCACAAGCCTATTTATCTTTATTTGAATAATTATTACATGTATGAGTGAGAGTATGTGTGTTGCAGTGTGTCACACATCATTTAAATGGATTGATGGGTGTAAGTCATTAGAGGCACATGTGTGATTCAATTAATATTAATGTATTAATTATGTTATGATGAACTGTACACAGGCTGAGCTGTGCATAATGACAAGCAGCAACTGTTAAAGGAGTTTGCTGCCATTTTTAGACGCCAGCTGCCGTCTAAAAAAATGACGGAGCGGCAACAGGTATTTATATGGAAATGAGCTAATTAGGGGTGTGTCAACGTCCATTTCTGGCTGATTGTGAGAGTGCACATTAGGCTCGTGCACGTGCCAACAATTATTTATGATTTATAAAACAGAAGCATTCGTGCGCACAGTTTTATAAATCTGAAGAAAGGAATGCATATGCATATTTCTGGCTTTGTGCATACACACAGTTGTAATCATCTCATTTGACGGGTCATAAGCCATAACTGTCCATTCATGTCATGCCATGTCATGTTTTTAGGGTCAGGAGGCCAGCAACACGACAAGCACACACACGAAGTTTACACCTTATGCCAAGCATTTTTGTTCTAAATACAGAGCAACTCAGAACTGATGAAACTGATATCCAACCGGGATTGGTGTTAGTTTGTTTCATTTTAAGTGCTGTGTGTCATTTTATCAGGAGACTCCTGGCATCAGGAGCAGGAAGGAGTCAGGTGGAGGCCAGGCGGGTGGAGCTGCTGGGTCTCAGGTGACGTCTTAAACTAGATTAGTGATAAATACAGGGTCAGTTCAGAGCTGCATGGGACTTAAATTGAAATGTTATGAAATGCAAGTTTATGCTTTAGTTTCAAAATGAACAATACTGATATTTAGGGACATTTGCGTAGACATGTTTCACTCTAAACACCTTTCAGGAGCAGGAGGGCAGCAGCATGATGATGACAGAGAGACAGGATCCACAGTCAGAGGACATTTGGTAACCACTCAGGTATCAAACCTGTGTAAAGTACATTAAAACTGAATCTATACAAGAACAGAACATATAAAGTGCCATTCTTTTGTAAATCTAAATATCTTCACTTTTCTGTGTTTTAAGAAATCTGTCCACTTTTTTCTCTTAAGGTGATTAACTTGTCTTCACTTGACATATGTTCAGGACCTAAAGAAGAAACAAAGTGCCAGTATACAAAACTTTAATAGCTGAAGGAAAACCAGAAGCAACTCTAACTATAACTTAACATTTTTTCTGAACAACACATCATTCCTCGCACCTAAATTTTAAGTTCAAGTGATTTTTTTTGACCCTGCAAACCGAAGGATTTGGAATCAAGTCTCTGTCTCCATCAGTCCCATTGTAACAAAAACAAATCATAGTCTAATGACAGAAATACTAGATCCAAATTCCTGCTCCAACTTGGAAATCATTCAGATGCCAAATCATTGTCAAAGAATCTTGAAATTCCCTAAATTTTGGTCTGGAGATCCTTGATGTTGTTTCAACATTTCTCCAGCAGAGGGAGCAGTTCACTACACAGAGAGAAGGAGATACACAGAGAAAGAGAGAGAGGGAGAGGTGGAGGAGTGATCTTTCACACCTCATCACGCTGTGAATGAAAATGTCCATTTGGGTACACCTGAAGGTCACACACACAAACACACACACACACACACACAGATGCACAGGAGGACCAAAGGGGATTCTCCTCCTCCTGCAGCCCATTACTCCTCAGCAGCCCAGCCCATAATAATCAGAGCTTGTGCAGCAGCATGTCAGGGAGTGATTCCTGCTGAAGAGCGAGCTGAAATCTCCTCCTGCAGCCTGACGTTTGCGCAGAGCGGCAGAGTGACGGCTCCACCGGGTGATGTAAGGCATTATGCAACACCACACAAATGTAAGGTTGGTACGTTTGGGAAATCATCCTCTGATGCAGCACCTGCAGCATGTTAGAGTCAAAACTTTTTTTTTTTTTTTTGCTTTATTTCAGTCTCCATGTGCAGAGTTCACAAGATAACTGATAAGGGCAAACATCCAAGCTTACAAAACAAAAGCAAACAGATAAGACCGCATAACTAAGCAAAAATACATATAAATAATACAGAGATTTGAAAGG
Source organism: Myripristis murdjan (assembly GCF_902150065.1). Classification (NCBI taxonomy): domain Eukaryota; kingdom Metazoa; phylum Chordata; class Actinopteri; order Holocentriformes; family Holocentridae; genus Myripristis; species Myripristis murdjan. The sequence goes on from NC_043990.1 coordinate 8,326,094, forward strand.
CTTATAAAAACATATCACTGTTTTTCTCTTCTTATAATTTAACCCCAAAATCAGATTTTAAATCATGTCAGTCAACATACAGTTGTGTTCAAAATAATAGCAGTGTGTGTAAAAAAGTGAGTAAAGTCCATAATTCTTATAATAGCTTTTATTTCCATACACACAAATGCATTGGGAACACTGCACATTCTATTCCAGATCAAAACATGAAGAAAAATGTATCAAATATGTTATAACTCTACAGAAAGTGAAGAAAAAGGAAAATTAGGCTGTTCAAAAAAATAGCAGTGTCTGCATTTTTCTTTACAAACTCAAACATTTACTGTATAAACTGAAAAATGCTTGAAGATTTAGCTTTCCTGTGAATCACTGAACTAATATTTAGTCGTATAACCATGGTTTCTGAGAAATGCTTCACATCTGTGTTGCATGGAGTCGACCAGCTTCTGGCACCTGTGAACAGGTATTCCAGCTCAGGACGATTGGACTACATTCTACAATTCCTCTGCATTTCTTGGTTTTGCCTCAGAAACAGCATTTTTGATGTCACCGCACAAGTTTTGTGTTGGATTAAGGTCCGGGGATTGGGCTGGTCACTCCATAACGTTAATCTTGTTGGTCTGGAACCAAGATGCTGCTCGCTTATTGGTGTGTTTGGGGTAGTTGTCTTGTTGAAACACCCATTTCAAGGGCATTTCCTCTTCAGCTTAAGGCAACATGACCTCTTCAAGTATTTTGATGTATTCAAACTGATCCATGATCCCTGGTATGCGATAAATAGGCCCGACACCATAGTATGAGAAACATCCCCGTATCATGATGCTGGTGCCACCATGCTTCACTGTCTTCACAGTGTACTGTGGCTTGAATTCAGTGTCTGGGGGTCGTCCGGGTTGGGACAAATTGTCTGCGGCCCCTAGCCCCAAAAAGAACAATCTTGCTTTCATCAGTCCACAAAATGTTGCGCCATTTCCCTTGAGACCAGTCAATGTGTTCTTTGGTAAATTGTAACCTCTTCAGCATGTCGTTTTTGCAACAGTGAGACTTTGCGGGGGCTTCTTGTCCATAGCTTGGCTTCACATAGGCCTCTTCTAATTGTTAGAGTACTCACAGGTAACTTTAGACCTTCTTTGTTCTCCCTGGAGCTGATCATTGGCTGAGTCTTTGCCATTTGGGCTATTCTTCAATCTATTCGAATGGTAGCTTTCCGTTTTCTTCCATGTCTTTCTGGTTTTGGTTGCCATTTTAAAGCATCTGAGATCATTTTAGCTGAGCAGCCTATCATTTTCTGCACTTCTTTATATGTTTTCCCCTCTCCAATCAACTTTTTAATCAAAGTACGCTGTTCATCTGAACAATATCTGGAACGACCCATTCTACTCAGATTTTCAGAGAAATGCACCATAACCAGCATGTACAACATTTGCTGCCTTTGTCCTTGAATAAGGGCCACCTGTTTGACACCTGTTTTTTCACAGAATGAATGACCTCTCTAATTGAACTCCACACTGCTATTATTTTGAACACGCTCCTTGCAATTAATGATTCAGTTACACAGAATCAGCAGCATGCAAGTCATGACTGTTGGATCTGTTGGTTTTCTATTACTCTACTGCACCTACTAGTAAATTATTTGCCATGTAGGAATATAATTTCTACCAAAAACAGTGATTGATGTGGTTAGTGATGTTGAACTGCTATTATTTTGAACACAACTGTATGTTCCAGAATAACACAATCTGCAACAAAATATGTAACTAAACAAGTAAATAAAAATAAAAGAAATAAATCCCAAAAATAAGAATCACTGCATTTTTATAGTATAATCATCTTCAATCATTTTCAACAGTCATTTCAGTCTGTAGAACAATAGAGTTGTGTGTATGCGCATGTGAATACATGTTTACATGTATGTAGACAGACTGATGCAGTTCATGTGTGTGTATTTTTAATCAATCAATCAATCAATCAATCAATCACTCACTCAACTCCTTTATTTTTACAGCACATGCAGTGCAGTTTGCTTTATAATAGAAATGAACATTTTACACTTTTAAACCTAGAATGCAACACTCCTATAACACTATGCAGCTGTCAAGACTCAGTTCCATATTTTGGTTATAACCCAAGTTTTTTTTGTTTGTTTGTTTGTTTGTTTTTCCCCTTTTGCCCCTTTGCCACACCCCACTTTGGCCAATCAGTGTGAAAAAATAAATCTGTGCTTCCTTTCCACAAAGTTTTGTGCAAGTCCATTTGTAACTTTAACTCAACTGAACTCAACTCAGCTTTATTTATATAGCACTTTAAAAACAACCACAGCTGAAACAAAGTGCTGCACAAAAATAAAAATAAAACAGCAAAACAGAAAGAAAAGTAGAAAGAATAAAAAAAAATCAAACAAATTAAAACAGAGCAATAAAACAATAGAAAGAATAAAAACAATCAAACAAATTAAAACAGAGCCAGGTCTGATGCTGGAATTTAAAATCAATGTGCATAAATGATCATAAAACAACAAAACAGTAAAAGTAATAAAACAGTAAAAAGGAATATAAACAATAGAACAAATAAAACAGAGCGACGTCTCATGCTGGGTTAAAAGCCAATGAGTAAAAATGGGTTTTAAGACTGGTTTTAAATCATGTTAAGAGATATCCTGCTAACAAACAAACAAACAGACGGAAACCCACAGAACTTGAACAGAGTAGAACGGTCACAGGTCAAAGGTCATTCAGCTGCTACAGAATAAAATGGCGACTGTGGTTAGTTGCTATGGTGTCAGGCATGTCATAGCGTGTCACATTGATTTGCTGTGCTGTGGCTGCTTGATAAAAGCGCTTATCAAAGTTAAAACACGACCACCAGCCGGTCCAGCGGTCCTGCTCCACCCTCCCCTGCTGGCTGGAGGAGGAGCTGGAGGAACATTTTTTTCAAAACTGAAAAAAATGTTCTAAGATGACCTCAGCTTTCCTTAAAACTGACAGGAGCCTTAATGATAAAATGACTTTGATTAAATGATTGCTCTTTATCACGGTTTTACTTTTGCACAACTTCGCTAATGAATGGAGGTGCAAGGCCACTAAGAGAACCACGTAAACCAATAAAAGAAATCTTAAAATCAGCCATGTAAGTGACTAGAAACCAGTGAGGTGCTTCTAGAAACTGTGCCCAGTGTGAGATTGCTCTATACTGACATGACAAAGAAGGGGCTGAACTTTTGAAACGTTTCTAAGATCCTAAAAGGGCTGACTGAAATGACACTGAGGTTCTTGACGTCCTCCTGAACCGTTTTCTAATCTTTATAATCACTTGGTTTCTTCTCGGATGCTCCTGTCCCATTATTGCGCCGTTTAATCAGCGAATTTAGAGCAGCGTGTAGTTTGCAATTCAACGAGAGTGATTCATGCTGCTTTCCGCTGCGAGGGTTGCCAGCGTGTCTGTTTGCATGAGATCTGAGCATTTTTAAAAGTGACATTACGAATTCACATTTGCCCCCAAAGCGTCCCTGTTTAGTTGAATAAAAGTTCAGCCCCGCTCAAGTCAGGACAGAGGATGAGTTTTTCCGGTGCAAATCCCCAAACCCCCATGAGTAATGCTCTCCTCTGCCTCATCAATTAAAGTCAAGACTAGACGCTGCACCTTTATTCTAACGAAGTAGGACTTTAATTCAAACGGCCGGAGGGTGTTTTATCTGCAGGCTTCAGGCCGCCGCTGGCATTCTGCTGAACGGGACGACATGAAGCGATTTGGCGAGGTGAAGGTTTATTGTCTTCCGCTTGGAGTGAATTTGCATTTACGGCATGCTGCGGCGCACAATCCTGTATGCCGAGCTCATACATCTTGACTGGGCTGTAAACTGAAAAGACTGGGTGTGTTAATGCATTATGTCGTGCACGGGAACAAAAGCCCTGGCTTCTTTACACTGAGTGACATTAAATCGATGGTTTGCTGACACTTCCATTCTGCTGCTGCTGGTTAGGAAATATGGACTCGTCTTCCTCCACTGTCACACCTTCAGTCTTTCTCTCTTTCTTTCTTTCAGCTTTCCACAGTGTGTCATCACCCTCTACCTCCTGCTTACCTACCGTCTGTCCATCCATCTCTCACTTTCTATTACTCTCGAATCCCAGTTTTTGCAGATTTGCCTCACTGGTGCAGAATGAACTCGAGACATCATGCTTTCTTTGGTGAATTATTCTGATTGTGATTGTTGTGGCTGTTGTGATAATTGTGATAATCTGACGTCTGATAGTGTGAAGTGCAGGTTCACGTGCAGGTGTGTGTGTGTGTGTGTGAACGTGTTAACAAGAGCACAAGCAAAAAACATTTTCAAGCAGTTTTCAGCTTCACATTTTTTTTTAATCCGTTTTCTTCTGTCCCTCAATTAAAGACCGAATCATGACATTTAGATATTTGGTATGATATTTAGGTATTTATTCTTCAGGTGTAACAGTATGTTAAATGAGGGCTGTTGCTGTCTTCAGGGATGTAATGTAGGTTCAGATTAACTTTACAATAACCTCGTTCCAAGGCTTTCTCTCTATACAGGGGAAAAAAGCCTGGAAGAAGGTCCCTGATTATTCTGGAAAATGGAAGGGAGCTAATCAGACCCAGTGTCCCCAGATTCGAACAGGAAACTGAGACTTGTTAATTGACCCAGTGACTTGTGGTGTGGCTGAATGTTTCCTCCAAGAACTTAATATTGCACCAACCACTTGTTTTTTGCCTTCACTTTTGACCAGAGGAAACGTATTCTGCAGGGCGGGCAAGAGTGGAAACCGAATTCTCTCCATTTGGTAAAAGTGGAAGTCAGAGGAGGTCGGGGAGCTTCAGAGCTGGATGATAGAGGAGGAAGAACGTGCACACTTGTTGCTAGGGCTTCAGATTTTTCCACAAAGGGAAACCAGGGAGCTGAAGTAGCACAAGAGTTCATGCAGTGAAACAGCACTCAGAAAGTTCAAGTGATGAGGAGCTGCAGCAGACATAATTACTGATGACAACGATGGTGGCCTGGTGGGCTGAAGAGTAGCTGGTCTTCATTATTTTGCTCTATTTGAGCTTTTCGCGTGCACTGATTTCCTTTTTTTTTTTTTTTTAGTGTGCAAGATCATCTGGTGGTACATACAAAGATACACAAGCTGATTATCCCACTTATGCTATGGCCGTTTACCGACAATATAAAATAAAAACATCCACAAATTTTTGATGAAAGTTTTGCACTTTTGCTCGCCGCAGTTGATCACAAGCTGGGTTTTTTAATGTTGCTATGGTTACAAATTGAGTAGCGGATTCATTTACAGTTGTGATTAAACTTGAGCCCAACTACCTGTGCAATGCATGGGTTTAACGCACACCTGCAGGCCAATCAGAGTATTTACCCAGACCATGATGCAATCTGCTTTACCACACAACTTTGGGAAATACTCAGTTTTGATTGGTCAGTTGCTTGCATGGGGTTGCGATGTCCTGGAACATCTTTACCATGGCCCCCACACCTACCCACTTTTTTTTTTCTTTTTTTTTTTTTTTTTGGCACTAAATAGCCCACTACAGCACCTGTGGGCCTTATTGAGCATTACTATGGTGCAGAGGCCAAATAAAGCCACATAATGTATTCAAATACATTCAATATAATAAATAGTTTTTCAGATCTGTGTTTGCAGTCAGGAACCAAATTGTGTTGTTGGAGTGACTGAGGAATATAAAGTGAACTGTCTCCTCACATTTTCATGTACCCTCTTGTCTTGTACCTTCACTTTTTTTTTCAGTGAACATGAATTGTCTCAGAGCAGTTGTTATTCTGATAATAAGTAAGAAACTAGGTTTATATCAATATTTCGTGTCAGTTGATTGATTTTGTTGGCAGGTTTCCGTGTAATAAGTGGAATAGCGAGCTGCCAGTGGATATTGGTTTAAGAAGACACAGCTGTTTAGTATGAATGACTAAACAATCATACACGTACACTGTGGAAACTCATGAGTGACTTACCAGCAGTGTTTGTGTCCTAACAATTCTCTTTCTCTCCCTCTGTGTGTGTGTGTGTGTGTGTGTGTGTGTGTGTGCTCTGCAACTGTGTTCACATTTTAAACCAACACCCTGTGCTGATGCTCCTGGGTTAAGAAGCATAAAATTAGTGTGCAAGGATTCACTTTTGGAAATGTAATATGTGTAAGGCGGGGAAAGTTTAATTAGGATGCAGAGCGCGGCATCTTTTCAGATTAGTCTGCCATTTTAGCTGCAACAATCCCAGAATTCCTCCCTGCAACCCATAATCCTTCAGGGTCCCCCTCCTGTTCTCCATTTCTCACGGCATTCCTGACTCCTCTCACGGCTTCACACACACACATACACACACACACATTCTCAAATGTATCCCATGTTATACACTCGTTCTATAATCTCATCTTTCTCTGTGTCGTCGTATCATCTGTTTCCTCCTTATAAGCCACATCTGTCTCTCTCTCTCCCTCTCTCTCTCTCTCTCTCACTCTCTCTCTCCCACACTCTGCAGAGGATGTGCTGATAGTGATCTCCATGGAAACAGCCCAGCAACAGGCTGAGCCCTGGCGACCAATCGGAGCTGGCTGTGGCTCTGTCTCAGCCAATGGGAGCAGCAGGAGAGTGAATGGGGAGGGGGGCGGTGGCTGTGGGCTGTCAAGGTGAATGATCAGGAATGCTCCTCACTTCCTGGTTGGGACGACATTTTTTTTTTTTTTTTTTTTTTTTGTAATGAAAGCTAATTATTAGGGCAAGTGGGATTCCCTGAAACAGCAGAGAAAATAAAAAAAAACTCTTTATTTATTTGTTTATTTATTTATGTATTTGTGGGCTGAAACCTTGTACTGACCAAAGGGTGACAATTTCACATCTTCTGTTCAGCTTCATTTATACAAGCACATACGGCACATAATTTCTATATACAACGAGAAAAAAATACCTGAACAAATGTATGTGTACAAATACACCTGTAAACAGAGTAAAAAAAATCCATCATTAAAAAATGATTTTAAAAAATCTAGAAAATAGAAATATGTAGGGGTTACACTGAATTATAATCTGCAAATAAGGAAAATAGTTTCACAGTTTTTGATTAATGACATTTTTTTTTTTTTTTTTTTTTTTTTTTTAAAGGCTTTTAGTTTTAGTGGGGATTTTAAAAAATGAATACAGGCTTTAGCTATACTGGCCAAAGTTTTTGACCAAAATTCAACCCTCTAGCTCTCTCACTCACTTAGAAAATAGAAAAGTTAAAAAAAAAAAAAAAAAATTCTGCAGTAATGGGGAAATAATCGCACCAGCTGTCAGTAAACTAGATGGATGATGTTCATTACAGCTTTTGAGATTTTATACACTTTGATTATCAGATTTAATCGTCTCTCTGCATCAGACCCGTCAAACTCCACTGACTCTGGCTGGAATGCTGGACTGATGCTGGGGAAGCCTTCTGCAAAGGATCATGGGATACGCAGCAGCCACTGACCCATCTCTGGTCCTCGCTGCGAGTTAGTTAACCGTGGCTTCACACAGCAGCCAGGCGGCTTCACACCGCTTGCAATTCATCACGTCTCGGCCCTGCTGGATCAAAACACTCAGACCAGGGAGGAAGAGAGCTGATGAGGGCGGTGTGTGTGTGTGTGTGTGTGTGTGTGTGTGTGAGTACTGTGACCACAGATAAGCCCACAAACCCTTTACTGACACATTCTACTTTATCGTTAGTGATCGTTTTATCACAGTAACTGTAACCTTTTTTCAAAATGTGTCTCTTGAAGGTGACCTGCATGGTGTTTCTGGTGGCGTGTTTGTTGTTGTTTTAACATGTAATTCAGTTTTTCAGACACACAGAGAACAGCTGCAGCTACAGCAGAGCATTATGGGAGACAGAAACGGTGAGCTCTCCCTCTTCTGTGCTGGATTTCTCCCAGTATGTGTGTTGAGCATCGCTGCACATCACTGAGTCTACAGAGAGGCCTTCACTCCTTATTTTTAACAGTTAATGCTTAGAGTTAATGTTTTAGATCATCTTTTTTTTCCTAATAAATGCTGTTGCTGCTGTACTGAAAATATCTCCCCGTCGTGTCACTGGATTCACTTTTTGCTGAAAAAAAAAAAAAAAAAAATCTATCAGAAATAGTGTTTATGTGTTTTAATTTTCCTTCAGAGTAACTGCTCTGAGGCGGGTCACCACATGTCCAGGTAAACAAGTGTATGCTTTCCACCCTCCATGCCAACTAAACCTTCTCTACATCACTGTTTTGATGCATTTGCCCTTTTTTTTTTTTTCAATTCGTTCTCCATTGCTTTGGGGGTTTGGTGGATGCACACACAAGATTTGATGCAGTGTGTATATGAGACTTGAGCTGTGGGATTTTTACACATTTGTCCAGGAAACAGTGGAGTTACACAGACGTTTATTCTTGTCAGTCTAACTTTGGGATCAGTGGATATCAGCATAAAAAACTGCCAATTAATTAGGAAAAGCAAAATTAGCATTAATGATAGCCAATCAACTCAAAACTGCCGTCTGACACGGTGTAATTGAATTAACAGACAAACGATTAAATATTTTGATGCGAATGGGGGATCAGTAGATACTGTACAGACGATTAAAATTAAGCCAATCTGCAAAAGGAGTGACATCACCGATCGATAGGGGCCAAATCCATAACTCATGTCAAAATGAATGCAGGATCAATACATTTAAATGATAGAAAAAGTATAACTTTCTTCAATTTTTAGCAGTTGTTTAAGAGTTGGTGTCATATTTTTTAATCAGTGACTTCTCATTTTTGAGCAACGCCCCTCCATGTGGCGTGATATGTGAGCAGACTCAGGTGCTACACAGGAGGTTCCCTCAGTTCTCCGTTAAAGGAACAGTACACTCATTTATCCACCCCTCCCAAAAGCCTTAAGCGCCCCTGTTACATAATGTTGCAGACAAACCAGGCTGTAAAAGCATCAGGCGTCCCAGCGGGAAGACACTCTCCACAGTCGCTTATAAATGCGTTTTTCCGTCCGTCTGTCAGATTCGCATGTGAATTTAATTTGTTTCACCGGCTTGACTGGAAGAAAATCTGCCCAGAAAACACTGGCCGGGCGCTTTTCAGCACGTTGCAGTAAATGATGTCTGTGCTGAAACAAAGCAGGGAGGTGACAAGGCTGCAAACGGTGCTACTGTTACTCTATCAAACACACAGCATGTGTATGTGTATGCATGCGTGTGTGTGTGTGTATGTGTATGCATGCGTGTGTGTGTGTGTGGGTGAGTGTGCTTGTCCCCCAAAGTGTATGTAACCATGCCAGGCTCTGCTCCCCGGCACAAGTGTGTTACTACGACATCCAGTGCCAGTCAGCTCACGATCACATGACCTGCAAAGTCAGGATGTGGTTACTAGGCAACACCCTCCAACCCTCCCTCTCTCTCTCCCTTTCTCTCTCTCTCTCTCTCTCTCTCTCTCTCTCTCTCGCTCCCTCGCACTCTCCCCTTTCCTCAGTCCATCAAACGGTGATTGCGTGGGCGTGTGGGCTGAGAGGGAAGTTTATTTATAGAAGCCGTGGCAAAAGAGGGGGAATTACGTGTCGAGTCTAAAATTAAACTCGCCATCCCTGTCCCTTTCTCTCTCTCTCTCTCTCTCTCTCTTTCTCTCTCTCTCTCTCTCTCTCCTGTCTCTCTCTCTACACATCCCATTTCTCTTCCCTTTTCTTTCCCCTCGGTCACTCACTTTCTCTGGCAGATTCATTCATAGATGCGGAGAGAAGAATCGAGAGCAGATGACAAGGATGTATGAGGAGAGAGGAACTGAGAAGCGAGAGGAAGCAGTAGTGAGAAAACGCATTACATTGCATATAAATTATACATTTCACATCCAGAAATGCAGAATTAAACACAATAATTATTCACTTTGCACCCAAGCACGGATTTAGCATATAAATTATAGTCGGATGTGTGTGTGTATGTCACCAAGGCGCATTCATTTAAAAAACAGCGAGCACTCACGCATTATTAATATTCCAATCTTCATATTCATAACTCACAAGCACAGCATCCAAAACATAAATCCTTAAATGTGAGGGCTAAATCAGAGACCGTTCCCAAACTTGATCCACCCCTGCAGCTTCCACATCCCATGTGTCCCGTGGAGGGGAACCATTTTAGACAGAGGGTGCAGGCCGGGTGTTAAAATGGAGCGAGTGGGGGTTCACATGCTTATCGGAGTGCAACCGCAGCTGTCGGTATGATGGATGGCATCTAGAGAGTGAGCGACAGGATGACAGAGAGCGGGGAGGGGGGAACTGAAGATGTGTGCAGATAGAGCAACAGAGCGACTGATAGGTGTGTAGAAAAACAGGCTGGAGACAGATAAACAGACAGATACAGGGACAGGTTCATCAATTTGTCTGTTTTGTTTTTCTGCATCCAGCTATGCATCCACTTAATGAGTTACATCTCTGTTTAAATTGTGAGATTTAATTATGTTAAAGGTGGTATGTGGTGCATTACAAATCCATCAGCACGTTTATAAAACTCAAAACTGGCAGCTTCCACCCGCCCTTAAACCGTATTTTACAATGTGTGCCACTAGTTTGGACTCCCTCTGTGTGTTTTATGGCACAAAAGGATATTGCTTTATGGCACAAAACAAGAAATTGGAGCTATCCTTCCGGAGCAAACTGAGCGAAATCTTTCAAAGTCTCTGGCAGCAGCAGGTGGTGGAAGGATTGCAAGTCCATTGGGGAAAAAAATATGTCCTGACATGTTTAGCATCTTCAAAGCCAGAAAGAAATCAATTGTACACAGAGGGAGGGAGAGAGAGAGAGGTCAAGAAGCCACACCCTCTTTTTTTTCGGTCTTAATTTAACCTCTTCAACCTTGCCAGTCCCATCAGAAATTTATTTTAATTTCTAGCGTAGATGCCAAGTTTTCCAGTGATATCAAACATATCCCGCCGAATTACAAGGAAATACATGTAAAATTATAATGAAGACATTTAGGTAATTTTCTAGCTGATGTCATGGTGCAGCCAGGAAACAAAGGTATGTTTCACTATTTCACTCAGTATAAGTGTGACGTAACTTCTATTCAGTCCAGAATTGCAACCAGCAGATAGACCAGCATATGCAGAAGGTGAATCATTATTTTTTTAACAGGGGGGACAGCCCATTGGGAACACCCCCCCCCCCCCCCCCCCCCCCCCCCACTTGCTCCCACACCACAAACAAACACAGACACATGTACATGATCCAATATGAAACTGGCAAAGGAGCAGGACTGAGAGAAAAGGGCACAATTACAAATCCGTCTGCTACTTCAGTGCCACGGACTACCGATTGTGCAGAGCCATCGTCAGGGCCATAGACTGTAACTGGCACAAACCTCAGTCAGATAAAGGATTAATGAGTCAGGCAGACTAGACTAACATATTCTGCCCCTGCACTCTCTCTCTGCTATGAGGGGATGGAGAAGGAGGTTGGCAGGTTAAGAAGGGGGATGCATTTTCTAGACCCTCCAGAAAAACGCGGCCAAAAATCCTTGATTATGTGGACTAACATCCTTGATTATTTGATTAAATATGCAGGGTTTTATGTCATTTTATGCGGTGAAATCGCGGGAAGTTGCGAAGTATGTGAATAATTGTGAAATATGCGAAAAGATGCGAAATATGCGGGAACTGGAAAAAAAAAAGGTGATTCTTCTCCCACACCCTGTTACTAGGCTACTACTCAATGAAAAAGACCAATTTTAAAGATATCCTATGATAAACAGGCACACTAGAAGCAAGCTACATCACAGAAAGTGCTGGTAATGTTTAATTTATTTTATTTTATCAATTTAAGCATGGCTTAAACATTCCACAATCACAAATTTGTCAAAAATAAAACATGCTTCCTGCTGAGGTATAAATTGCAGTAGAACAAACCATCTGCTACAATGTTTTCAAAAACACTTTAAACTCAACTGTTGAACATCGTTGTTGTGTTGTGTTGTGAATGCAGGAGCTGATGACGTCGGGCCGGGCGTCGCATATAAATTAACAGCACAATTACTTCCATTTATTAACTCCATTTATTTATTTTAGTTATATTTTTCTCATTTTATGCAGAAAAATGCGGAAATTGTGAAATCAAGCGAGACCCGCATATTTCGCATATTTTCCGCAGGAATTTGCGATTATTGCGGGGGATTATGCGCCCTTTTGGAAAATAATTGACCCCCGCGTAATCAGCGACATTTGGGTCATTTAAGCGGGAATTCATGCGATCGCATAATCGCGTTTTTCTGGAGGGTCTAATTTTCATCAAATCACCTGCAGCTATGTCTGTGACATTGTCATACAGTACGGGGAAAAAAATGTTTTTTCTAACTTTGAAGCTCCTTAAGGGGAAATTGAGTGGAAGCTGAACATAATAGGGGTTTAAGAAACAGTAATATTGCCATTGGAGACAGAAGACTTGTTTATGATAATTATAACAAGGTGCCACAATTAATGTGAGTTTTTAAATGGTCTAAATCCAACTATTGATTTTATTCTATAGGACAATATTCCTAGCTGCATAAAGACTTAACACATTCATCTTTTCATTTACATGCTGCATCGATTCAGCTTCGTGCTGCCGGGACGAGGACCAAGACGCCGCCTCATGACGTCCCAACGCTGCGTCACACAGTTTCCCTCCAGGATTCAACCTTCTTTCTGTTGTGTTGTTGCCTTGTGGCTGTTTTTCTTGCCAGTCTTGCAAAACAGTGTGCCTTAATCCTTTCTTTTTACCGCGACACATGAGAGTAGATTCAACAAGAGCGTGCATCATCATGCACGCAGATTGCAAAATGTGTCACAAACTGGCACGACAGCTCCGGCACAAAGTCAACATGCCGTCCAATAAGCCAACTAAAATCAGATTAATTCACATGTCTTAGTCTGGCTCACTCAGACCATGACCTTATTTGTGTTAATGCAGAAAAATGCAGTTTATATGGACAACACTTTTTCACATTATTGGCTTAATTGAGCTAATATCAGAATATTGCAGTCACTTATGCTGACGTATAAAAATTCTACACGCAGCACCTCTGAATTAATTGAACCCAAAGTGAGGTGAGGTGTTTCAGTGGTGGTCTGGCACTGTAAACCGTGTGAACGCTGCTGTTTTCTGTGCCAGTTTGTGTCATGACTGCTATTATTGACTCACGTAATGAGTTCCTCCCAGGAGAAAGTTTTCTCCAGGTCAGACAACTCTTACTCATTTGAAAAAAACATCAAAAGCAACAAACCACTTTTTCATTTCTATCCTCTTCTTTTCCTGTTGGTCTCTCTCTTCCCTCTCTTAGTTTTCATCTGTGCTTTTCTCTTTCTCGGAGGGCAGGCCCGTTCACAGTAAGACAAAACGAAACCCATCCATCCGGTGAAAACATGCAGTATACAGCCACAGAGTATGGTGCACAAGACAAACGTACAGGCATTATAGAATCCATTATAGAATCTGTGCCGCTATTGTTTCCCCCATTACCCCTGAGAAAAGGCCCAATAAGCCCGTTACAGTGTGGTTTTTACGACAGGGACCAATGGGGCTAAATAAGGGCTAAAGCAGAGCTAACTCATTATTCACGTCTCTGTTTACCAGCCGCTGCTGCAGAGAGAAAACCCACTGATGTTGTTGTCGAAATGTTTAAATGGTTTGGAAACAGCGTCCTGCACCATGCATCCCTGCAAATTAATTTAATCATAAAAAATAATCAATACACAATGAAAATAGTGATTATTTGTAGGCCTAGACTCTTTCTCCTCATGCAGGAAGTCTTTATCTATTCTGCAATAAACAGTCTGCTTTTAAAAACAAAATGCTGTTTGATGATTCCACCACATATAACAGGAAACTTGTAAAACTGATCCTGTTCCAGTATCATTTCTAAAGACACAACACACAACTGTTCATTTAAATAATTATGTTTAATATTTAGATATTCAAGGAATGAAACTCTTAATGTGGTAATTCACAAGATTTGTATTTTTTTTCCTTTTCTTTTTCAATTTCAGGTGCTGAAAACTCTTTATGAATCTCTCCACTGCATTTCTAAGAGATCACCAATCAATAAAACAGGTTTTGCACACATGAATATGACAAATTTAGGACAATGAAACTGGAAACATAAAATGCATCACTTCCTGTGCAGCAGGAAGTGAAGAGCTAATACATTTCGGTTGTTTCGAACAGCAAATGGAAAAGATTTACGAACCAGATGCAGGTTGAATCACCGCTGTGTCTTATCAGTCACAGAGAGTAGCAAAGCTGATATTTATGCACCTGAAGGTATTTATTAATTTGACTGTTTGTTATTGCTTTAGCAGGTCCAGCGTGGCCCAGCTGAGCCCGACTTGGCCCTGCAGTGGAGAAGCAGCTGGTCGTGGATCAGGATCTTATCTCATCCCTGCTCCTCGCTCCACTGGAGCCCCAACATGATGAATGGCCGGCGATTTCCTCTACAAGGTCATGCTGACACCTCTAAACACATGTGTGTGTTTGTGTGTGGGTGCGGGTTTGTGTGTGCATGCGTTTGTGTAGTATGTGTGTGTGTGTGTGTGTGTGTGTCTGTTTGTGTATCCCAGGAAACAGAGATGGCATTTGTTTGCAGGCCAAATGAAACCTCAACACAGAGAGACAGAGACACAGAGAGACAGAGAGACAGAGCGATGTTGGACGTGGGTTTGTTACTCAGATGAGTCTCTAGATTTGAAAGACCTGCACTCCAAAACACCAGTGATGGCAAATTTACTCAAATCCTTTTCTTAAGAGGAAGCAGCAAAATACTCCATTAAAAAAATGTACATTAAAAGTCCTGCATTTCAAATGTTACTTAAGTGAAATTATAGCAGAATCAACAATACTCATATGAAAATATATGTACAAACATGGAATTCCCATATATGACATGTATTTTCATATATGTACAAACTATATATGAAACCCACTAGAAACTGTAACAATTTCATAAACTGACATACATGCCTGGCCCATGCAAACATGTATGTTTATGTATAATACATTTTTTTTACATCTATGTCACACATACATGTAACTTATATTATTAAATATATAAGTACATATATTTATAAACTATATATGAAACCTATCAGAAATATGTTGAAATCTATTGTTTTGATAAACCTGCATATCAGGTTGATATATAAAATTAAAAAAAAAAAAAAGGTTGGTGTCAGCAGATAATACCATATCAAAATTCCTCACTTTGATATTTTTAATATATGTACATGCCATCATCATCAAGAGCATCATCAGGTGGTTTCAGAGAGTTACGAGCTTCTGTATATGCATCGTAAAAACAATTCAGCAACGTGCCGATTTCGCAAAGAAAATGAACTTTGAAAATGTACCAACTGCTCCAGTGTTTCAACTCAGGTCGAGATTTGACTGAACAACTTTCACTTGTAGTGGAGTTTTATTTGACCAGGTTTATCTAGACTGATGACTGATGGGGTTGTGTATCTGGCTTTGTAAAGCACACAGAAATATGAAACCACACAAGATTCAACCACCAGAATCAAGCGACAGAGGATCAGAGGATGTGGGCACAGATACAATGCAACAGGACCTTTCTGACTGTAAGAATCCTCATTAATTCTTGGAATAAACGGCTGAGATAATGAAGTTTTACCCGGCAACAGCTCCATGCACGCACAAGCACACTTTTCAGCGTGAGTGGTGTTCCCCTTTAAAGTCGCTCTGCATGTTGTAGCAGTGTGGAGTGAGTCGTGAGTCACTCTCCTTCCACCTCCCCTGCTGCCTCTCGCCCTTCCTCACCTCCCTCCATCCTCTCTGTCTTCCCTCCCCCACGGTGAGAATTATGCAACACTCGGAGGGAGGCAGGCGTGCAGGGCTGTCAGGAGGAGGGATGGAGGGATGGAGGGATGGAGGGGGGGCACATGGATGGAGAGAGAGAGAGAGGCAGAGAGACGGAGTGAACGAGAGAGCAGGAGATACAGGCAGGGAGAGACCGTTTGTTTCCTCTCTTATCCTCCTCTCCCTCCCTCTTGCTCCTTCATTCATCGCTCCCTCTCCTCTCTCTCCTCTCACACTCTCACATCCTCCTCTGCTGCTTCCTCTGCTTCCCCTCCATCAAGGTCGCCGACAAGGACGGTCTCGTCACGTTCTCTGGCCTCCGATTGGCTGCTGTGGCCTTAAAGAGACAGTCCCCGGATGGCAGCCATCTTTTTTCTTTCTTTCTTTCTTTTTTTTTTTTTTTTTTTTCGAGCTGTCACAGAAAAGAAGGGAAGATTGAGACTGCACACAACTTCTGCCCCACAAATTCTCTCACAACGCCTTTACCCTCTCTGAAAGATTGATTTTTACCACTTTAATAAGCCATTTAAAACAGCTGAAGATGTTGTTTTTGTTCTTTAAAGAGACGACAAGGTCAGAGTGACTTCCTGCTCCTCACCACCTATTGATCACTGTAGAGCCAGGTTGTATTTATAGATACTATGACGCTTTAATGTGCATGTGGCCCCATATTGTCTGATGCAGAGGGAAAAAAGACCATCAAAATGTGTACAAGTGAGTGGTGGAGGAAGGGAGAGCTGCTGAAATTGTGTTTTTTTTTTTTTAATTCATTATGGGTGTGTTGATACTGCAGAGCAGAAGAAGCTGAAATGGTGGATTTTAAATTATATCCGACAGTTTTTATGGAGATTTTCAGCAGGTTTCATAATGAGAGACTGGGGAAGGGGAATAACATGCCATCGTTAATTTAGTTGCATGCATTTTTTGTATTAAAGAGCGTCTGAAACACTGCGTTGGAAATGACACCAGACAGCTTTTATGGAGACTAATGGTCATTTTATCCTCGTTGTAAACACAACAGCCTCCGCAAACCCCACCTCCGCTCTATTCTCAGATCAAGAAAGCCATGCCAGCAGAAAATCGATTGGGGAAGCATACGAAATCTCTGTGCTCGTCTCAGATCAATTCTGTAGAATGATGCCTCCTCTCCAAAGTAAACTCTGCTAAGACACTGCAGCCGCAGGGAAATCCACAGGGGGAAGACGAGAAAACTGAGATCCATGCAAGAATAACATTTTTTTTTTATGTACGTCAGAATTAGACAAGGCAGATGGGTGGTGCATTCAAAGCCATTTTACATAGAGAAAAATAGACAAAGTCAGTTTGGTCTTTAGCACTGGAGGTCACTGTGATAAGGTGCACAAAGATTTACACAGCTAACAAAGTCCACATCCATATAACAGTTTTTTTCTGCTCCAGCAAGTCATTTTCAACATGTTTTAGCCTCCTGTCCACAGAAAAACTGACAACACAATTTTTTGGAAAACCACATAAAATTTACTTTTTGTGAAAAACGGCACAATTTGGTAAATGTTGACATGAGCGCTGCAGTTTTCTGTCTTTGCAAATGCTCACGGGGCCTACAGTTCTCAAATTCTGCCCAAACCCGAGCCTACCCGGCCAATTCACATACATTTTAGGCCCTACCCTACCCAACATTTTCGGGTAGGGTAGGGCTTCGGGTTCTGGTTCTGTGGTGAAGCTGCCTTTCGCCAACTATTATGTCCGTTCTCTCACTGCTACTAGAATTTGAGCCACCAGCACGACTAAATAATGGCGAATTTGGCGATCTTTTTTTTTTTTTCCTCTCCTTTCTTTTTTTTCGGGCTTTATCGGGCTGTCGGGCCTAAAGTTCAGCTAATTATAGGGTAGGGTAGGTCCTCGGGCTGGCCCAGTATGGCCCGGGTAGGGTAGGGTCTTAATTTTCAGACCCGATGAGAACTCTAACAGGGCCTCACACATCTACGACATTTGGCTTTTTCCATAATTAATAATTAAAACATAAACAATTTGTTGTCATTGAGTTTCAGTGGGAGCTCTGCCTTGTCTCTTGTCCTTGTGTTTGTCATCCAGGTTTGTTTTCAGACATTAGGTCATTTTTTATTGCATTTGTACTTGCATTTCTGACTCAGCGATGTCAGTGAAGCACTCTTTTTTTTTTTTTTTAATCTGCAACCAAAAATGTGTTTCCAAAAATAAACATATTCATGCAGACGAGGCCTAACTCAAGTATTTCTTAATGGTAAAATATTTGGAAGCCCACTGCTGCGATCTTCAGCTTTAACTTTCCTTTTTGTGTTTCCTCACTTCATATTATGCTTTCTCACTTTACTCCTCTAGTTGTATCAAACTTCATCATCTGTATGTCTGAAAGGGCTTTGAATCGCATGTCATACATTATATACCATAATACATCACTACACATACACACTACATTTGCATCACCATACTAGATCATATCCATTACATGAGATGCTACGTCAAACACTCCTGCTCCCATTCAAGCCTGTGCGCAGTTCGGTGTCTCCAGCTGGCCTGACCTGCCCGTCCTCACAGACTGTGGGAGGAAATCTACGCGAACGCGAGGAGAAACACGAAAACTCACTCAGGAAGGACGAGGGCCGACTGTGAACCCAGCTGCAGCTCTGCTTAGGTAAGAGCTATTATTATGAGATCAGGGATCTGACTGGAGCAGCAAGTGCACCGAGCGTAGGCTGGAGAGAGGGATGCTGGGCTGATGGCATTCTCACACACACACACACACACACACACATAAAAATACACAAATAGAGACTCCCACGTCAGTGTGAATTATTGAGCGGCACAGAGCTTCCAAAATGGGTTGTACCTTCCCTGCTCCATCAGGAGTGATGTTTCATGGCTGGATGGAGAGGTGAGCAAAGGAGAGAGAGAAAGAGAGAGAGAGAGAAAGAGAGAGAGAGAGAGAGAGAGAGAGAGAGAGAGAGAGAGAGAGAGAGAGAGAGAGAGAATTACACAACAAATGAACCTGCAACCTGAGGAGAAGAGACAAATCCTGTGAGGAGGAGAAGAGAGGGAGACAGGAGGACGACATGATGCCTGGCTCCAAATCCTGTTTCAGATCATGGCTGCTTGCTTACCATCAGACAAGCTGTGATCAGTTTAAATCATCCATTATTTACATTTACACACTCGACAAGCTTGGCAAGGCTTTTTATTTTGTATCCACACTCAAAGCTACAGTGTTTTTTTCCCAGGAGGCAGCAGTGTGTACCGCAGGTCCCCTCCTCCTCGCGCTCAGCTGGGAGAGTTCACATCCCAAGTCTTTGTCACTCACTTTGGTGAATTATGTGGGATAATTCAGCATCACTCGCTTGCTGTGTAATAAATACAACAAACAGGCTGTCATCCTGCTACTTGAACAGGATACGAGATCAGATCTGTGTCCAAGACTTGGATTTCAAATACTTATGATGATCCACTGTGTAAATTAGACAGATTCAGACTTGCTGTAAGGTTTATTTTTTTCACTTTGACAGACCTGGCTAATGACTCCCATTGACTTCAAGTCTTTATGCTAAGCTAACACAAAATGCTACCCATGGAAACCGAACCGCTGGACATACAGAGGTGAAAATGGTATTGAACCTCTTGTCTCAGTCTGGGTACGTTGGGAAAAAAATTATTTTGCCCAAAACATTGGAACATTCCTTTAAGAGGGTCAAAAACATGAGCATTAAAAAAAACAATGGCCACAGCACATTGTAGAAAACGTCTCCCTGAGCAAATAAATGCCAACTGCTTTTTATTTAAATCCTTTCAAATTTGCTGTAGACATTTATGACCCCAAGCGGAAGAACCTTGTTGATCTTGGAGACTCCAGGATGTTTCCTCTAGCGCCATCATTAGACCAAACTTTCAAATTTCAAGCGCTAATATTTGCAAACAGGAAAAGAGGATGGGCTGCATGCTTTCCTTTGTGGGGTGAGTTTAGGACGACTGATTGATCCACTGATTGGCTAAACCACTGGATTAGATTAGGAACAAAGTCACAAGGTGTCGTTGAGGATTCAGGTGGATTTGGGGATACAGTTGTCCCTCGCTATAACGCGGTTCACCTTTCACGGCCTCGCAGTTTTGCGGATTTTTTTAGTGCAATTTTGCATGCTTTTTTTTTTTACTGGACTTACTTTTCTACTAAGGTTTGAACTTTGAGAGTGTTTAAACAAGAGAGAAAGGTGAGAAAATGTTAATGCCTGTCTGAGAAAAGTGTATAAAGTGTGTAGTGAGGGGTTTTACAGCCTTAAAACATCTATAATAATTGTAAAAAATAAAGCTGACTACTTTGCGGATTTCGCCTATTGCGGGTTATTTTTAGAACGTAACTCCTGCGATAAATGAGGGACCACTGTACACACCTTGTTAAGCAACACCATGTCTTGTTTCAGTGTGAATAAAAGTTGCATACTGTAACTTAAAGCTTTTTTCCTGCTATTGCTACTCACATTATATTGCTGCATTTATATTATATTACATTGTTATTACTGCAGTCGACTCAGTATGTTTGTCCGCAGATTTTCTTACACAGATCAATGGAAACGTATTGAAATGAGCCGCTGCATCTGCCAATGCAGTCACACACTCTGACTCAGTGTGTCCTAAAATAACTGTGTGACGCTTTATCGATCGCTGGAGGGAAATGCTGGTTTCAACTCCCATCCACCACCGCAGCAGTGAGGTCAGAGGTCGGAGGTCAGACAGCAGCAGGGTGGATGCTCGCTGTTGGTCTCTGCCGCCTGGAGGAACTGATGGACAACCCTTTAGCGTGACAGGTCTGCATAAAATATATGGTCACTCGCTTTTGATTTTGTCACAGTGCTTGAAAATACTTCAAAAACAAAACTCAAGGACAACAGCTATGTTTAGCTCGTCCTGTAAACAGGGTCTTTATTTTGTAGTCGTCGAAGTGGCTGGGAAGCAAAATGAAGTGAACTGGAGGTCATTCACTTTGAACAAAGACTTTTTAAAAATAGTTTCCACCACTGTGTATGATGTGCTGTCTTGTTGCCCTAAAAGAAAAACTTTCCAAAGCAGCTCAGATTCTCAGTCTCATCCAAGTCTGTGGCAGTTTAGACAGTGATTTGTTTACAGAGGTATTGTGTCATCTTCAATTAAAGAAGTGCAAATCTCCCTTTTTAAAGTGCCAAACTTATGGTGTCACCCACGTTATGCTTGGCTAAATCAGCTCTCCTGCTAACCGTATGGCTGGTAAAGCAGGGCTGCCATCAGGTTTGGGTCACATTAGGTTGGCATAACCTCCAAGTGTGATGTTAACACTTGGTTTGATCGTTTTATGAATCTAATTCAGTAACTTACCTTCAAACAAACATAGTGGTGCTTGTTAATCTCACATGTGAACAGTTTACACGGCTTTTTATTTCCCACCACATCAATGCTGGATGAGAACTACGACTGTATATAGGTTGAGCAGTGTGTGTGTGATGCTTGTGTGTTCGTGTGTGTGTGTGTGTGTGTGTGTGTGTGTGTTTATTAGCCAACACTCACCAGCTACTTCACCCTAAAGGGGAGCAGAAGGACCTCTTATTATCATGACATGAGAGGGTCTATGAGTAGGTGTTTGTGTGTGTGTGTGTGTGTGTGTGTGTGTGTGTGAGAGAGAGAGAGAGAGAGAGAGAGACCATGCTGTCAGTATATCTGGGGTTGTGCTCTCATTATGACTGCACTATGCAAACACCTGTCGTGTTAGTATGGCTATTCATCCACTTGTGTAAGCCTCAGGTGTGTGTGTGTGTGTGTGTGTGTGTGTGTGTGTGTTTATATCTGCAGGACATGTCTGTGCTCGGCGAGGCAGTGGTAATGGCCATCAGCATATGCATGGCATCCCTCCCATTTCCAGGTACTGCCTCTCACTCACACACACACACACACACACACACATTCATGCAGCTGATGAAATGCATTTCCTCCCTCGCTCCTGTCAGTTGCCATCACCTCTCCTTTTCTCCTTTACATTTTCTCTCTCATTTTCTGTCCAGTTTTCTTTTCTCGTTTCCCTCCGCGTCCTCTCTGATGTTCCTCCTGTCTCTCCTCTCTGCCTTTTTCACTCTTTCCTTTTCTGTGGCTGAGTTACATCAGACTATAATGCTTTCGGTACACTCTGTTTCTCCTTCCTATTTAGTATGCACACACACACACACACACACACACACACCTGCAATTCACACATGCAGCCATCATCCTGCCCACACTAGTTACATCAAATTCCAGCTCCTTGCCCCGCCCGCGATTCGATGTTCGATGTTCTCTGAAAGCACAAACAAAAACCCGTCACCCAGACACAAATGGTGTTGAGTCTTTTCATTCTGCAGTGAACACACTCCTCTGTCTTATGGACCTTGTACACCCTGCCCATGTTCGCCTTTGTCTTTGTATTTCTGATGGTTAGACTTTATTGCAAGCTAGTGTGCTTAATCCCAAACCTCATGAACATTATTTGGATGTAAGGGCAAAACTGAGTAGCTAACTAGTTAACTAAGTGTCCTTGGATAGAGCTCAGGAGTCAAACGTGATGCTGACTACAAACCTTTGCATTCAAGATCCAACATGCAGTCTCTTTTTCACCGAGTCATCCCAGCCACTGTTTGTGATTTAAGCTGGCAAAGAAAACTTGGACGTTTATATCTGCATGTTTCTCTCTCAAACGGAACCAGATGCACTGAAATCTGCTGCTGCTTTCCAACCCAGTGCAATATTTTGCTAACAAAAAGCCAAATCACCTCTTGAAAAATGTATTCACTATTCAGTGTCATACTGTAAGTGTCACAATATTAGAGTAATTTGATTACCTTCAGTTAATTTTACCTCAATGCCAAATGTGAACAAATATGAAGACAAAGGAAAGATCAGTAACACAGCTTTTATTTCACTGCATTTTGAGACACAGTTGAACAAAGTCACTGTAGAAAGCCTAGCTGACACCGGACGAGGGTGACGTCCTTTTAGCTGGCACCTTGCAGGACGGCTGCTTTTGTGGGACGAAGTAGGACTCGTGTGAGGGAGAGGGAAATAACGGCCAAATATTAGGATATGTAAGTCCAGACAGTATGTGTTAGGGCTTTTTTTCCCCCTCTTTCTCTTTACACAATAGACTTTGACAGGGAAAATCTTTGCAGTTTGTGGTTTTCAGTCCCTCCGAACACACTGCAAAAACTACCAATTTGTCTTGTTTCAAGTAAAATGTCTCATTTCTAGTCAAAATATCTCATTACACTTAAAATAAGACATGATCACCTCAGAAATAACTTGTTTTTAGACAATTTTCACTTGAGACAAGTGAAAATTAGCTTGAAACAAGAAACAAATTTTGCCAATGAAACAAGCAAATTTTCACTTGTTTCAAGTGAATTTTCTCTAGAAACTTGAAACAAGTGAAAATTGTCTAAAAACAAGTTACTTCTGAGGTGATCATGTCTTATTTTAAGTGTAATGAGATATTTTGACTAGAAATAAGACATTTTGACTTGAATAAGACAAATATTCTTGGTAAGATTTTGAGTTTTAGCAGTGAAGTGGGCAGCAAACTTGTTCACACTTTTCAAAAGCAGCAGAGAAGGATATTTTTGGACGGGGCAGCACTTTGACTTAGTGGAGGCTCTGTCTTTGGCTTTGACTTTTTCCTTGGATTATGGCTTTTATGCAGCAGCTACCACCACCAGTACATTACATTTTACATTACAGACATTTTTAACGAGGCTGACATTTCCGAGTGGCACTCAGGGGTGCCGTGTGAAGCTCATGGGCACTTCGGCACGACACACGGCTGTTGCTGTGTGCTGGAAACACCTTGTCACACCTTGTTTCCAGCAGTGACACAAAGATTAAGACTGGGATTAAAGCACAGCAGCCCCGCCCCTCCCCCTCTCCAAACCCTACATACACTTGTATGTAGATTATTCTGTAAATTCAAAAAGATTTGACCTTATTTACATTTTAACATGCTGTATGTTTTTTTTTTATTATTATTATCTGAATTTCTTCCATTTTCCTAGCTGTTCATTCACGACTCCACCTGAAAGGCGATGCTGAATGTGTGGTCAAACTCTGCACACGATCACGCATCTTAATTTATCATCACGGTCACGTCCAATCAGCACCGTTGTTATGATCTGTCTGAGCAGGAAATGAGCTCTTCACTGCTCCCATTTTATTAAACTGGGCCAGTAATGGATGGTCTGCGTCTTCTAATGTTTGCTAATAGGTTCTCCAAGTTTAATGCTGTGTTGTGAATCTGATCAGAAGTGCAACGGCCCAACTCTGAGTCACTCCCTGTTTTTGCGCCATGGGGTTCGACACGGCTGCCTCCGCGCCTGAGGTGACAAGCGGCTGATCCTGAATTTGTTCAGTCCAGTCACAGAAGACTCAGCTGTGCATAAATCTCAGCTCACAGGTCACTAAACTGGTCTTTCTCAGATGAACAAATCAGGAAAAAGGTGACTTTGTTCAAGCCTGCCTCTCTTTTCAGTGAATCTGTCTGCACTCCCTCCTGCAGAGAGGGCAATAAAAAGGCTGATCGTATCCACTTGGGAACCAGGATCTGTATTTTCCATTTTCATGCTTTGGTGCAGCTTGTAATGCATCATCTTCCTCAATTAGAGCATCTTTGGTTTTATGCCTTTTAATGAGAAGCCACAGCGGCCTGCCACGCTCTCTTCGGCTGGTTAGCTCTTCTCTTCGCCATGACGAAACCTTTTCAGATATTATGATCACGGTGCAGACACCAGCAGTGATACAGAGACTGAAAGCGATGGCAAGATAGTAAAAGCAAAGTAGCAAGTTTTTCCTTTCAAGAATAATTTTGAATCAAGCTCTTTTGGCTGCATTTCATCCTGGTCCACTGGAGCACCTGGTCAGCTGGTAAACTCTTCGCTGTGATTCGTTTGCAGGAGATTTTTCTCTGTTTTGTTGTTGAACATTTTGAAAAAGTCATCTTTGAAAATTCTGCGGGTCTGACGCCAAAATCAACATTTATTGATGTTTCTGATGCTGAAAAATTCTCATTATCAAGCTCCAGTGGAGTTTATATAATATCTTTATAATCTCAGCAAAATGTCTCAGCATATTTGGTCAGGTATCCACAGGAATTATAATATTATACCACCACCCCCAGTGAATGCACCACCTCAGTGAATGCAATATACATAACCAATAAATCTGTTTTTATTTTGTGTATGTATTTTAGTATGGATTTTTCCTTTAATATCCTCTGATGAGTTCCTAACCACAAAGTGACACTTGAAATAAGAGTAAATGCTTCTGCTCCGAGACAAAAGTAGGTTTTTAGGTCCCTAAAATGTAATTTTGGTCGGACATGACCTTTTCCTGAGAGCTGACTCCTCTCACTGAAGTTGCATATTGAAGGCTGAGCAGCACGAGCACACAGTTTAGACAAAACATACATCACACAAACTCTGCAACACACAGTGGCCAGTCTGCTGTTATATAAAATCAGCTGCATGGTCTGACAGGTGGTGACCTCTGTCCTTTCAGATGGGAGGTAACAACACATCCATCTGTCACAAGATCTTTGACTTTACATAAGTTACAGATGTAGTTTGATGTGTGTGTGTGTGTATGTGTGTGTGCACCCAATGACAAGAGAAGGCTGTGTCTCTCCTTACAGACTGCACGTAGCTCAGCTCAGAAATAAATCCACAGATTCTTTATTAATGCAAATGAAATGCAGCTCTCTCTCTTGTCTCTGACAGGAATGGTGGCGAAGCATTTTTACAGCCCCAGATCTTTTTATAGCCATTATTCTGATTAGTTCTGCTGTGGATGATTAAAGCATAAGACTAAGTCCAAATCAGTGGAGGGTCATCAGACGGGAACAGGCGACATGATTACCCTTTTGATAAAAACCTTTTTTCTCTTGATCATTTGTGCTTTCTCCTTGCGCCCGTCTCAGCCTCTCCCCTCATCTCTCCGTCCGTTCATCCTGTTTCCCATTTCCTCGATTTTGTTTCGTGTCAGGGAGATGATTAGAGAGCCAAGGTTACCTGACAGCTGTTGCCATGGTGACCAGGTCTCTGAAATGTTTTCTGTTCTTTTCCTCCTTTGTCAACCCTGCGGTTGCCAAGATGCACTTACTTTGAAAGTGTTAAAGCGCTACTTTTAAAGGAAGACTCCAACGTTTCTCCGACTTGCCCAGACTGAGACAAGATGAGACCATTTTCACCCCCGGTCTTCGGTTCCTGTGGGAGTTACAGTCCCACTATCTAACGTCTCCTAAAATGACTCTTGTCTTTCAAAAAAAATCCCAAGACATGTATTTCAAGTACACGTAACTGTAAATAAGACAGTTAAATATGATGTTTGTCTGTGCACACTACACTTGGATATAGCTGAGCTGTACTTGCTATTCTGGATAGAGTCAATTAACTTAAGTTCAGCCATGGGCGATAAGGTCTCTAGCACTGACTTCTTCATTCTGTACAGCAACTTCTTCAGTGTTAATCTTAGCTTGTTTTGGGTAATTACATCGCCTACTGTTTGCTAATTAGCACTAATGCTCTCTAATTGTATAAATAATATCTTTTAGCAGCTAATGGCATAAAGATGAGTAGGCGTGCCTCAGTCGCCATGTCGCAAAGTTTCCATCAGAGTTAATTGCCGAGGCAGGAAATGCAAGAAACTCAGGTTTCATAAGCGCTAAGCATGGGTTTCTCATCCGCTACAATGCAAACTGGGACTGTGCAGAGTTTTAGAGCTCCTGTCTGGTGAACACACACACACACACACACACACACACACACACAGTTCTGTGCTTTTCATTACTTCTCACATCTGTCCAGCATTATTTTTTGAGGCGTGTGTGTGTGTGTGTGTATGTGTGTGTGTTGACACAATTTTTCTAGCTCATTTTTAGACCAGAAAAAAACTTGATGGATAGAGGGTGCTGGAGGCATGACAAAGCACTGCAGAAAATAGGCCACACTTCAATTATGATAGTGGGGAGTATTGATCCCATCTGGACACAGTGGATGCCTCGATGCAGACACACAGCCTCCTATTCACAGATGCATAGGCCTACGCACACACACACACACACACACACACACACACACAAACACACACGTGCACACACACACACACAGCCATCTCATCAACCCACAAATCCTTCCCTGTTTGTGTGTTGAGAAAATTTAGCATGCAACATTAGCTGCAAAATGTGCTAACTGCTGCCACACACACACACACACACACACACACACACACACACACACACACACACAAAGGGAAATGAGTGTCATCATTAAATGAAGCCCTCTGTGCGGTATGTAGATGTTTGTGCTGCTGGTCACTGTAACTGAACACACACACACACACACACACACACACACACACACACACACACACACAGAAGTATGATACAGAGACAAGAGCACTTTCTGTCTTCCATTTGTTTGCACAGTATTAGCAGTTTAGATGTTGAGTCATCTCTGGTCTGGATGTGTATGTGTGGGTATGTGTGTGTGTGTGGGTGTGTGGGTGTGTGTGTGTGTGTGTGCCAGCAAATGCCAGCAAGTGTTTTTTGTTCCCTCCAGCTGCACAATAGTCACAAGTCTCCCGTCCCGTTTGAAGGCTCTAAAAACAGCAGAATAATTGTCTAATCTGCTGCAGCAGGTGGTGCACACAGAAATAAAGCACGTAAAGCTGCAGCTCGGCTTCGGACGCCCATGAACATCACATTGTTTCCAGCAGCGTGTGCATTCTGCCTACAGATTACTCTGCATGCGCTGTGTTCCTTGGCCACGGCTCTGAGTCCCTATATTAGCTCAGTGTAAGCCATGTTTGTTCCAATAAGAGACAGTGGAGCACCGAGGCTTACATCTGATATCTTAGTGGCAGATTCCTTTCTATTCTGCGCTTTGCTCTTTTCATTTCGTGAATGTCCTTCCCTGCACTTCACTGGACTTGTTTCCTTGTCGATGATGATCAGAATTCAGTACTAAGGGAGAAACTGAGGTCCACTGCCAAACACGAAGTTCCCAAACAGTAATTTTGACCTGAAAGCTGACATAAACGACATCTCCAGCTAGTTACCACCTAAGAACTGAAATAAATAGTAGTTTTTGGGAGTGTTTACAACCCTAAATCTGGAGTGAATGGTATCCCCAAGCATTGATATACATATGGTGGAGGAGCTGGACATGTCCACCTCAGTATTAGTAATGTTAGTCCCAGTGCCGGCTCTACCTATGTTGGCGCTCTAGACAAAATTACTCCCTTGTGCCCTTCCATGCCTACGCCTACACCTTATAATTTTTTATTTTCATTTGTTTGTATTTTTGTTGAACTGCTCCTTTATTAATGTGTGACCTTTTTTTTTTTTTTTTTTTTTTTAATCAGAAGTTCAGTTAAGAAATGCCTGACTGTATTTCACATTGACCTGTACCACTCTCTCTCTCTCTCTCTCTCTCTCTCTCTCTCTCTCTCTCTCTCTCTCTCTCATTCAATCCCTGTAGTTTTCCTTACATAAATTTGAAGCTTTTTCAATCTTGCCAGTGAAATGAGGGAACACCAACTATATGAGCCATATAGCTCAGATTTTGGCCATTTTAAGCAGCGTTGTGCACAGACTCTGAAATGAACCGGGGCAAAATTCTCTAAAAGGGTCACCTCAGGACTGCGCTGATGGCATCTTAGGTTAAAAATTGTTCTGGGACCTTTGTTGCTTGTTACATCACCTCCCTCCCATGTTTTCGGCCTCTCTTTTCAACTGTCTAATAAAGCAGAAATGCCATAGAAATAACCTTTAAAAGGGCACTTCCCCAGAAATGCTAGGAGTGTCTGAGGGCATGATGCTCCTCTGGGAGGACATTTTTGCTTTTAAAAATTCATTCCTGGTTAGTTTTTTTTTTTTTTTTTTTTTTTTTATAAAGGCATGTACATAACCTTTCAAGAGAGTGATTTCATTTCTGATGCCTCCCTAAGATCAATATGTAATTGAATCTAAAAATTACAAGCCCTAAAGTGAAATAGCCTACAATATGAAGACAAATATCAAATATTAGCTTATCCAAAACAGCTTCCTTGTTTAGCACGATAGTTTCCAATTCTATTTTCCAGAAACTATGAACATGAGTTAAACCTACCTGTTAAGCATTCTTCATGTTGTAGTCCACTGTGTATTCAAGGTTTTATTTTGAAGTGGACGCTCGTGGACGCTCGTGGACGCGTTTTATTTTAATAACGTCGTTAATAACGGTTCCTTCCTTTCCCGGCGTTCGGCTGTCGCTATGGTTACAGTGGTGTAGCAGTCACTGACGATGTAAGTTAGGCTTCTAGTAAATTAATATGTACATATTACTTACTTACTTAACACTAACTTATTTAACACTTACTTAACACTAACACTTATAGTGTTGTTTAACTCCTGGTGTGTATTTGCACTCTTTAAAGTGTCCGTTTTCACTCGTTAGCATGATCGCGATTTAGCATTTAAGATAACTGAGTTGGTTTGCTTGATACTTCTTTCTACGTTTTATTAAAGATTTATCTTTCTACGTTTTATTAAAAATGTCCAACTTTTGCGTCCAAAACATTTTATAGTGTGTTTTATAAACAATTAATCTACACAATACTGTAAAATTAGCTAGACCCTTGATGGGGAAATACTAAATTAAAAACTAAAGCAGATAGAGGGACTCGGCCCATGGCCTATGACTGTTAACTTCAGATTACTAGAGTTTACATGTATGCTACGTGATTTCAGTTTAAAGCAGTACTATATAAATATTAGACGGTTGATACTGATATGAATGTATTTTCTACTTGACTGAAAGTGTTTATTTACTGCATTTAATTTACAGTAGCAAACAATGGTAAATTAGTCTTTATTTCTTGTTATATATTTCCAGAAACTGCTCCGGAATGCATCACTGTACCCATGCAGTTCTACAGTAAACAGTTAAAACTCAGCTGATGTCTCATGTGCTCTCTGACCGGAGCCCTGCAGTGGTCAGTTAGGCTAGAAATCAGCATCAGAGGTCCCAATCCTCATCACTACCCTTCCTTCCACAAACTGCACTGATTTATTTCATGCACAGTCAGAACGCTTTTGGGAGTTCAGAGATCCCTAAGAGTAACACTGGAGGTGAAGAGCCTTTTCAAAATCAATTTTTTGATAGTTTGGTATTGTTTTAAAAATATTGGACACATTCAGAAATAATAAACTGCACCAATAAATGCAGTTATCGGTGTGTAAAATCAGTGAAATAGGTGAAGACCCAGATTTAAATTTGTGCTTACAGGCCAGCTTCTCAAATAAGGTTCACATTCCTTCTCATTTTACAGGTCTGACCATTTTTTCATTGAAAATCCATCTATGGTGATGTGTTTCAGTAGACATATAACTGCTGAAGTGAACAGTATAGGTCTATTTTCAAGCTGCTACCACCTGAAAAGCAAAGTGAAGAATTTTTTTTTAGTACAAAGCTGATACGCACGATTTTCCCGATGTGGCATGAACGCAGCTGTCACACTAGCGCTCCTTTCACACGCGGAGTGACACACAGCTCGGGGAACCGGGAGTGCCACGGCCGCCTTGGCACAGCGGCGGAGGGAGACAGCATCCGAAGAAGAAGCCAGTTGTCCGGCTCTACTTTCCACCGGCATCATTTGCGGCTGACGGGGAGAGAGGCTGGTGTCTCATCAGCACAGGCTGCCTGCACATTTTACATTTTACGCAGAAAAAAACGAGCCCTTTTGGTTTTCCTCTGAACGGGGTGAAGCTTTGCAGAGGTGTTGAATGAAACGTTGCCTTGTCAAGTTCCCCTATGGCCGCTCTCCTTAAAATGAGATTCTAGGATATTACATTCACTGATTGATAATTTTGTATCATTACAGCAATAGTTAACACTGAAGGGAGGCGTTTTCCCCTCATAATCAGACGAGAAACTGTTTCCTGCCCTGTATCCACGCCTTAAAGCCAGCTATTCTGGTTGAATCCAGCCTGACACCGTTGCATCTGCAGAGGAGACCCGACTGACTGCACCGACATGGGGGTAAGAGCTCATTTTTTTGTGATTATAAGGCGTAAAATGTCCATTGTGGCCGCGGTAGCTTTCTGGATTTGGACCAGCCGGTGTATCTGTGAAGGAAAGGGTTAAAATCCATGGAAGCCTAGCCATGATGTTAGAATGACATTGAGCGCTGTAGGATATGGATGACTTGCGGGGCTGTATGTGGCAAATTGGCTGTAACCGGCCGCACCAAGTGACATTCCAACACTGGCGATTCATTTTCATTTTCAGCTAATCTAATGTCTCTCCAAAGCCACTGCCGTCCCTATCTGTCTTTCTCATCTTTATTAGGCTAAATCAAAGCGTTGCGGGTTATGATCACGACTGAGCTTATTGGAGAACAGGGGGGGATACATGTATGATTGTTGCCTGGACACTGCGCATTTTTCTTAAGAAAGAAAAAAAAAAAAAATGCGTCAGAATTGTGCGAGTCAGTCCGCCGCATCCAGACTCCAGCCGGTGCGACAGAGCCAGCGCAGCGCCGTAACGCGTTACAGTAACTGAGCGGCTGAGTATTTAAGTTTGAGCAGAAATTACACATTTACGCAGCAAAAGGCGAACGTTACATGTGTTGTCACGTCCTGCGGGACTCCCAGACATCACGCTTCGACGGTCTCCTCCATCTTCTCGGTTTTAATGGAGACAAATGACAGTATAGTTGGCAGTAAAGCGGCAGAGCTGCCAGCACCTGGGCTTTAAGCAGGCAGGTGATGGGCGCCCTGGACAGGATGAGCCACAGGGGAGGCAGCTCGGCTCTCTGACGCTGCCATCCAGCTGCTGCATTTGGAGATGTTATGCAGAAACAGCCCCGATGTTACCATTACGTAAACGAAACAGGGCACAGTACGCCAAATAACGTTATTACTTTTGAGAGGAGTAGCGATTGGCAAGTGACAAGTCGTTTTTTGACAAGCCCGGTATCTGTCACGGAGCCGCTGAGAGTTGAGCTGTTTCATCCGCTGCGTCCAAAAAAAAAAAAAAAAAAAAAAAAAAGGATTGCCGACAAACATCTGGCGCCAGAGGTTGGACGCGTTTTAGGTGATTGAGGAAATTCACAGCTGCTAAATCCACGAACAGGCAGACGGTGTAATGGCACTGGTCAGCTCTGTCACACATGAAATCAGTTGCGACTGAGGTGCGGGTGGAAAGCGCAATTACGCACTGAAATATGTAATGTACTGGTGATAAGCGCAGCCTGGACCACTGCGGACCGTCGTGTCTTCTCAACCAGGTCTCACTGCAGTGACATGGGAACGGCAGCGATTATGTCTCTCACTGGCTTTTTTTTCTGTTTTTCATCATGAACGGTGCTCTGTGATGTTATTACAAAATCAGATTCTGATTTTTATTTCCAGCAGATGAGGCGACAGTGACAAACGAGATCAGAAAGGGGTGGGGGCTGGGGATCAGATCCATCAGGGCTTTGCTGATTGCTGATGAATATTTTCTGTCTTTCTCATCTTAACACCGACCTCTTGGTTTATTTAAACA
The DNA here is from genome assembly GCF_902150065.1 of Myripristis murdjan. Lineage (NCBI taxonomy): Eukaryota > Metazoa > Chordata > Actinopteri > Holocentriformes > Holocentridae > Myripristis > Myripristis murdjan. The sequence goes on from NC_043990.1 coordinate 8,358,521, forward strand.
TTACGTAATGCGGCTGTGCATCTTGCTCTGCTGTCATTTATGATGTTTGGCTCGGCAAGGAGGTGCAGGCGGGTTTGGTCTGTGTACCAAATGGGCACAGACAACTGCGTCAAAATGGTTCCTCAGCGGTGGGTACCCCCCCTCCTCCCCAACCCCCACCACCCCTATCCAAAAAAAAAAAAAAAAAAAAAAAGGAGGAAGGATGGGTCCTGGTGGAAGGTGCTCACCATAATTATAGACCCAGCCATCACCTCCACCGTCTCGTTTGACAGGAGGAGCCAGACCAAACCTCATTGATTTGTCAGGTCATGAAGGACATCCTGTTCCAGCCACTAAACTCAGACTCCATCATGTCTCTGCTGGTGAAGACCTAGATCATCCAAAACAGGGCCTGGGCTGTCAGTAACCACTTTGATATTATGACTTTATGATGCTTTATGGTATTTTATCTCCTTTTCAACACATAGCCTGTGTAGATTCCTCTCCTCCAGGATTACTACAGCTCGATGGTGTCATGCCCCATCCTACTGATGATGGATGGGTGGCCAGTGGTTTCTCCTCTGTGCCCCGTATACATCCGGGTTCGGGTCGAGGGGGGTGGGCGGTGGGGGCCAGTTGTATGTCACGGGACGAGAGAGCATTCAGGCTGGAAATGGTGTCGCTCTGTCATGGTTTGTGATGCTGTCCGCTGGACCGCCGGAGGGAGGGAAACCGCGCACGACTCCGGCTCCTGCGTCAAAGAGGGGGAAAGGAGGGTAGGGGTGTGTGTGCTTGTGTGTGTGTGTCGGGGCAGTGGGGAGTAGTGGAAACTCCCGTGCCAGGGCTGTGATTCGCTGACAGTGAGCCATGGGGGGAAAAATAAGCTAGATAAGCAGGAGGGGGGTGAAGGGATTAGGATGAAAGTGGAATGTGTGTGTATGTGGATGTTGGGAGAGGAGGAGGCCTGGGGGGAGGAGGGTGGGGGGTGCACAGGGAGGTTCAGTTGACAAGACAACTGAGGCCATCTGGGCCGATCAATCGATAGGGGCTGCTGCCAGTGGAAGAGGTGGGGTGGGGGGTGGGGGGGTAACGATCGGGTGACAGGGTGGTAGGCAGAGATGAAACGAAGGTCAGTGGCTGTCGGCCTCGCAGGGAGGAACGATCCCCTTCAGTGGAAAACTAACCGAGAGCCTGTGATTGCTACAGAGTGGAGGAGGAGGAGGAGGAGAAGGAGGAGGAGGAGGAGGAGGAGGAGGAGGGGTTGTGGGGTGTTAGAGAGAGAGAGAGAGAGAGAGAGAGACGCCTCTGTGGTGGTGAGTCACCTTGAGAAGGCTGGATGGCAGTGGGAAGGGAAGGATGGAGGAATGGAGGGAGGGATGCTGGGATCTGGATGCCGCTCGCCGTGTGCCGCAGCGACGAAGCCGCGGCAGAGGCCCGGCGATGACTGACATGGAGGAAAAAGAAAGAGAAGGAAAAGGGTTGAATGCATCTGCCATTTCCTGATAGCCCATAATGCACTTGGCGCGGAAGCTGCAGGAGGAGAGCCAATCGCTGTGGAGGATGGATGGATGGTGTGTGTGTGTGTGTGTGTGTGTGTGTGCATGGCTGCTTTTGTGTGGCTGTGTATGAAGGGAGGGGGGGGGGGCTCTTGTGAGTATAAAATGCCTCCTCTAATTCCCAGCGTCTAATCCATACATGATGAGGCGGATGCATAACAACTCTCGACATTATGAGATCTCTTCATAGCGGCTCCATTTCAGTCCTGATAATAATTGTCGTCAGTGCAGCTCGCAGAAACCCGCAGCGTGCCAAATCATGACCATACATGAGAATGTCCTCTCTACAGCACCAGGGCATCTCCAGCTTAAACAGTGACTACACGAAATGTAATCAATAACGAGTTTGCAATCAATCATAAGCTGGTTGTGCAGTGCCCGTTTTGATAAAGTAAACACATAATAGAGTGTTAACTCATCTGTATGTACACGAACCCGAAAGAAATCTTACATAGCGCCTCACTCTGCTGTGGGCATTGATTTGTTTATCAGTAAACAGTTTTAATCAGTCACTCATGAGCCTGTAAGTAAGCGAATGCACTGACATGTAATTCGAAAGAATATTTCATCCTCCTGCTGGGTGAAATGCGTGCACGCATATCAGTGTTGACTGAGGGTCAAGTCAGAGCTTGAAAAGAAAGGTTTCAGTTTATGTTAGCTGTCGTTTCAAATTAAAGGTTGAATCTGCTGAAAAATATGATGCCTGCTCTTTAATCTTAAATCCTGGTGTTAGTCGATGAGACTGAGTGGCAGGGTTGGGATGAACTGATTTTCAGGTTATTCAGTGCAAAATGTCAATTAAAAGCTCATAAGGCTAAAGATTTTTTTAATCTGAATTTCAAACAAACTGCAGCTCCTGGACCGGCTGAGGAAATCTGAACTGAGCCTGTCGTCACAATGAACTCTAATAAAACAGCCAGGCATATTTCTGCTGTCATGTGCTGCAGGCTAATCTATAAATCATGATCAGACCCAGGGTGGGAAATTAACTTCTTTTGCCCTTTTGAAATGTGTGTGTGTTGTAGGGGCTTTTTGCATTTTCAAGCGCAACTTTATCAAGCGATCCCTTCGTTTGGTCCAGGTTCATTTGGAGCTGATTCTCGTTGTGACTCAGGTTGTTTTGTCAGATTTTTTTCTTTGCAATTATAAACGCACCATGTCGCTGTGCCAGCCGCTTTGCAAATGCAAATTCAGAACAAAATCAGGAGGACACGCTCATACAGAGGAAAATAAAAGAAAGTGAGCTACATGGGGGCACTTAACTGCCCCCGTAATCCCATATCCAAGTGTAATTTTGCATTTTTCACATTCATTATGCCCTGAGCCTCCATTAATCTCCTTCCCTGATCAGACCGGTGAAAGACTGAACCTCTGGATTGCTGCAGGTTCTCCTACAGAGCCGCACACCGCATCCGCCAGTAGATACGGCTGCAAAATCAGTCAGTTGACTAGTTGAATAATCGCTGGTGGAGCTTTAATAGGCAGAAGGCTTTGGAGATTAGCGCCTGTGCTCTTTGTGCTCAATGACTCACTTAGTGATGGCCTCATTATTATGGGCTGAAGATGGAGACTGGGAAGAGTGGGGCACCAATTTTTTTCATTCCAAGGAGTGTGGGAGTTTGCACCCACCCTCAGATATTATATTTTTATACCGTGATGTAACTCTATAATATACACTGGAAACTAAATGAATGCACACCATGCGTACATGCTACACATATTAAGTGATTGAGTAATTCCCTGCGTGCTAACGTACATCATTACGCACATCATTACACTTACACCATATATTTATTTTTGGACATAGTTGCATAATTCCTCTAGTTTGTCAATAATTCATCAGTTTTGACCCTGACCTCCCGTCCCATTTCTGGTTTCTATTTGCGTGTGTGTGTGTGTGTGTGTGTGTGTGTGTGTGTGTGCGTGTGTGTGTGTGTGAGAGAGAGAGAGAGAGGGAGAGAGAGAGAGAGAGAGGGAAAGCTTGGATCCATACCGCTGCAGAGCACACATCAGGGTCATCCAATATCACTGCTGCCGTTTGCTGCTGAGTGCAGCCATCAATTTCCTAGCGTACGCCGTGAGGTCACGTTGACATCACTTCCTGTCTGCAGGGCTGGCTTGAGGTCACTTAAGTGTGAAGGGTAACCAGTGGTTTTCTGTGATTGTGTGTGTGTGTGTGTATGTGTGGAGGGGGGTGGGGTTGGGGCTAAAATTGTTGTGTCATTACAATATAGATTCCCCGCTTAAATTTTCAAATAGTGAGGGATTAAGCAGCTGAAGGTGCTGAATGATATAGAAATATTACATAACACACCTTCACGTCAAGTGCGTTATAAAAAAAAAAAATCCAATTCACCCCTCCATCTGAGTTGACTTCAATTATTTAAATGGCCTCAGAGGATTGGGCGTTGCTAGGAAACCTCACATTCACATCACTCATCTATCAGCCCATTGGAGGCAGAAGCTGTCAATCTGATCCTGTCAACAACTGCCATTTTCTCTCCTGCTCTCCTCCAGCACGCTGTACTGTCGGAGGTGACACGCTAAATGGTGGGGAACCACAGCTAATCTGCGGTCTGATGTGTTAAAACGCGCTCTGGCCTCGTCCCAGATTATAGCGCAAACATGTCTAAGAGTCAAATTAAAAACAGATGAAGGTGTTGTCTTTCTGTACAACATTTTTACATGGCTGGAAATTAGTTTTAGCAGAGAGAACTAGAGGGAAACGGTTAACTGTGGGTTTTTTACGTTAGTTTACATCGGTTTTTATGTCAGTGTCATTTCACCTGCACACACCTGCATCTCATTACCATCATATTCCTGTGTGTTCCTGTGTGTATACACACCCTGAAGAAGGAACAAGCCGGAACATGTCGGTGCGTGTGTGTGTGTGTTTTTTTTAAATGCATCAAGCCCTGTGAATAAAAGCCTTTTAATTTTCAAAACTACCTTGAGTACCTGGACTTGTAAACCTTGATACATGGGAAACATGGGAAAGGGAACACATTCCTCCTGCATGAACTTTATTCTAACATGAGATAACCCTCTGAAATTAAACTCTGATAAAATGGTGTTTATCTAACGTCTTGTGAAGTGTAGGCACCGATGAAGGGCAGCTATGACTAAAGGGGACCACTAGCTTCTGATAAAAACTCAACATTTAAACATTTAAAATCATAACCAACCTTTGGCTACATGCATCACTCAATATTTATTCTTTTCTCCACTGTGATACACAGGACCAACATCCCCACCTCGCCTACTAGATAAGCAAATTAATGAGCACAGGAAATTGACTGTCCAGCTGTAAATTAGTCTTATTGCAATCACTGCGGCTAATGTTTGCCTCCCTGACTGGATACACACACACACACTGAGTGAAAACACAGCATCGTTGTTAACACACACCGAGCTGACAGTCTTCAGCTCAACACGATGTGCATCGTGAGCGTCACAAGGAGTCTTGGTCGTCTTGATTAAACCGTGTGCAGATGCAGATGAGCAGATCAGAGAAGAAGAGAGCAGAGAAACAGATGGGCGGCCCGGAGGGAGGGGAGTGTAAACAAAGTGGGAGGGGAGGGGAGGGACAGATGATGGATGGATGGATGGATGGATGGCTGCTGGAGGATCCCTCTCATTGTGTGTGACTGTGTGTGGGTGTATGTGTGTGTGTGTGTGTGTGTGCGTGCACGATCCATCGCTATTTTCTAGGTCGGTCTGTCCACTGATCTGTGTAGTAATCCATCCCTTTGTGCGTGTGGTGACGATGATCCACAGTGGCAGCACCAGAGCTACTAAACCAGACTTTAGGCAACATATAAAATATTGCAGAAATAAAAACGTGACGTCAGTAGGGCTGGAACAACCATTTTATTGTTAGTTAATCTATTAACTATCTATCTACCTACCTATTCAATTAATCGATTAATCATCTCATCTATAAAACAGTCATAATAACCTGGACCGTTTTGAAATTACTTAATGGGTCTGACCAAAAAGGAAAAAAAAAAAAAAAAAGAAAGAAAAATCCCCCAAGTATTCATTTCATAATGATATGAATGGGCCAATGTTTGGTAGTTTTACTTGATGCATGACTAAAATGATTAATTGATTGACAGAATTATATCTATACTTTTAATTTCCTGTGGATCAGCTGATTGAATACTTGACTTGGTGTTTCTGCATGAGATGCTTCGGTCACCGGGGCACTAATTAGCTCATGCTGTCCCGTCCTAAACAGCTGCACACCATGCCAGCTTGAAGCTTGTGCGTTTGACCCTCTCTGGTTCTGGTGAAGAGGACGCAGACGCTTTTACAGCCGAATCTGATCGGTAACACGGACTGGAGCAAAAGGGCTCCGTGTAAAGAAGAGCAGATAACTGAGGTGACGGGCTGACCAAAGAACAGATCCTCACGCGTCCTTTTAAAGGGCACGTCATGATGAACTTGATGACCATTTACCATTTTTACACATTTTTTTTTTTTTTTTTTAGTTTTTACAATCACAGTATCACACACTCTGATAGTCGACATCCTTTAACACTGTGTATGCATGTATCTACACCTCATAGTCTACACAAATGAATTAGTTGCAGGTTAATGAGTGATATATCGGTATTTTTTAACCCCTCCAAGTGTCACTGTGTGTGTGGAGGGGAGGTGCCTGAGGTTCAACCAGCGTTTTAAGCAAAAAAAAAAAAAAAAAAAAAAATCTGTTATCCAGCTCTGGTCAGACCTGTGGTGCGCTCTGCCAGGCCAGCCCACCAGCAGCAGCAGATACACCAGACTACCGATGTTATGTCAGGACAATCTGTTCTCTGGCTTGACACAAAACATCTGGATGCTGTTTGTGCCTCCTCAGGTTGTTTAGCCTGTAACTGGAGACAGCAGGCAGCTCATACTAGAGGGGAAGGGCAACATGCAGAAAAATATCATTAAAATACATTAAAATCCGTTCAGCTCATTAAAAAAGGGAGTTTATAGGTATGTAAGTGGAAAAAACAAATGGTTTAGGCACATTCTTATCATTGTAAAACTCTATTGTGAATCTGGTTTTCGGGTTTAGCGGGTGCTGCCGTCCACCGTGACTCCAGCTCTGTGCCTGCAGACCTCTGGGGACGCTGTAGCACTACAGGGCCTGTTTGCGTGCCTGAGTCGAGGCCCTGTCTCCTCGGCGGTCATCGTCTATGAATGAATGCTGAGCACATATGAGTGGGGGGAGGCGGGTTGAGGGGGGGCACAGCCAGCGGCGAGTGATAATAGAGCGTAGATATGAGAGATAACCACGTCAGTGCAGCAGTGCACATCTGTGGGATTAGTGCATTGAACTCAAACTGTATTAGATGTCAGACCGAGGCTTTGTTTGAGACAGACTGTGGCGATGACGTTTCTGACCCCATGTTCACACTCACCATGTTCACTATCCTCCCTCTGTCTTGACTGCTTGTTGGCGGCGCCTGATGCTCTTATTGCTTCTATGTTGTTTCCTGCAGCGAGAAAGGTCTGAGCAGTTTATTAAACCCCTAAAAATCATCTCTGTTCATCCATATTCCTGATTTAGAAGTTTTTTTTTTTTCCATGTAAATAACATCCCTTAATGCTTTAAAATGATTTAAATGGAACTCTACACCCACCCACATTAAGAATGCACACATCTATGAATGTGCAAATAGTTCCCGGCCAAACCACTTTATTCTCTATCCATGTAAAAAAAAAAAAAAAAAATGCATTTTTTTGCAGCAAATCTCTTAGTTTAACTAATTTTGTTCATTTGAAGTAACCTGTTTTTTTTTTTTTTTAAATAAAAAACTCAAGTGACCAGCAGGAGGCTGATGGCACTGATTGAAAATAAACAAAAAACAATTACCACTGAACCCAGAGGTAGTTTTTCTAAAATTTATCCTGTAAAAATCTGTGAAGCTTTGAATGGATATTATTCCTGAAATGAAATCACATCTGCAGAGGCACAAGGATGCAGGAAAAATCTGATTGACGACTGATGACAATGCCAATTTAGCAAAGCTGTCCAATATTCCCCAGTTGACATGTATGTTGAGCGTCCACACGTCAGCGCTGCAGGAGCTGAAGGGACTCTGGTCCATCACTGGAGCGTGCTGCTTGCATGCGAACACATGGTTAAATCTGTTCTTTTCAGGATTCTGCATCTCTAATCTTTAGACAACGCCAGCTACTAAACCTCTGCAGTCAAATCACCAAGATGGAAATGAGCACAATGGAAAGGCAGCTTATGGTCTATGCATCTGAAACGAACAAATTAAAAAAAAAAAAAAATCAAAAATGTATTTGAATGAGTGACTAGGCAAATTAGCAAAGAAACAGATACATGAACATTACTGCAGAAATATGTAGCTGGCAGTATATTGTGTCAGTGGATTAAGGACCTAAGGCAGTTTTTTTTCTTGGTGCACACGCCAAGCAGTACAATTTTAGTTAAAAAGGAAAAAAGGCATTTTGGCCTCTGTCATGCTTTTAAAAATCCAAAAAGTCAATATCTAAATAAGTTAATAAGTCAATAAGAAAGTCAATAAGAGACAGAGAGTCATGGGTTACATGCTAGTCTTAAAAAATAGTGACAATGGAGTATTTGAGTATATTCAATACATTTTTTCCAGCTTTTAGGAGGATAAATGAGTCAGACTCTGGATGAATAAGATGAATGAGAGGGTTAAAAGGGGAGGAAAAGAGTCAGATAGAGAATGACAGAGCAGAAAAAAACAACAAACGGCTTGTTCTTCTTATCTGTTTGGTTGTATAAGTGACTTCAAGTTTATTTAGTGCATTTTCACTGTAATTTCTACAGCACAAGATTTTTTTTTAAGTCAGACCAAGTGAATGGGTAAGGATGAATGAGAGAGAGTGAGACCGAGGAGGAAGAGGAGAGAGATTGAGAGGGATTATTATTGTTCAGTAGGTTAATCTGCTGGTGTAGTAAACAGCAGTAATCTGATGGCCGGCTGCACTGGACTGCCCCGGGGAAGACAGCAACTCCTGACAGATGGCAGCACACACACACACACACACAGTGAAACATAGAAACACAGATATACATGCAGAACAAAGCACTTACACATACTGCAGTCAGACACACACACACACACACACACACACACACACACACACACAAAGGGGAAAAACAAAGAGAATCAAATGCAGGAAATAAATGCACAGGGAATTAAAATACACACACACACACACACACACACACCGTGAAGAACATTTAAAACACAGATATTCATTACTTACACATATTTGTATGTATTGTTAATGCACACATACTGTTTTTTTTGTTGTTGTTTTTTTTTTCATTTTTATGCTGAAATATTTATCAGTATTCAGTGTTTTTGCCCTAAGTCGTATTTTTGAAGGTGGAAAAACAATATTTATACCACCATGGGACACTACAAATATTCTCTAAACTCTCCAGATACTATTTTATGTAAAGCAGTCTAACCCAAACACACACTTTATGTTCTCTCTTTATGTTCTTGAAAAGCACACTCAGGCATGTCCAGCGACGCCACACATCCACATGCACACAGAAACAGGACCAGGGGGGCCTGGTGGAGGCTGGACTGCCACTGCAGCTTGAATCACTGAAACTCACACCCCACTGTCCCAGCTTGTATGTCCGTTGGTATTCACACCAGCATGAAACTATCTAACTAGCCTAAGTACAAATGAACGATAGCTCAGGGAGGAAACCATAATATGGTTGCATGCATGCATCTGTCACTGGGAGCACATCTGTGTTCCCAGGGTCCTGTGTTCCCCAGCTCAGTATTCTTAACACACATTAACTCTCAAGATTTAAAGAGGATTAAGCTTTATCGCTTCCTGTAGGGCAGGGGTAGGCAACCATGTCCCATGGAGAGCAGAGAGTCTACAGGTTTTCATTCCAACCAAAAACTCCACCAGGTGATCTCACCGATTAGTCCCTCCTCTCTGCTTGAAGGTGAGGTGATCGGTGAAATCACCTGGTGGAGTTTTTGGTTGGAATGAAAACCTGCAGACTCTCCGTGGCACGTGGTTGCCTATTGTAGGTAAATTCTTTCTCTGCATTTTGACCCATCCTAACTATTGGGAGCAGTGGGCAGCCGAGGTGCAGCACCCAGGGATCAAGTCCAGTTGTAGGCCAGTGCCTTGGTCAGGGGCTGACAGGAGAATTAACCAAACATACATGTTTTTTTAATGGTGGGGGAAACCGCAGCTCCCTGAGGAAATGCACACAAACACAAGGAGAAGATTCAAACTCCACACAGAAGGGCCTGCCCCGGCCAGGATTTGAACCCAGGACCATCTTGCTGTGAGGCAACCCTTTAATTAACTCGAACTCTAATACTAACACTAACCCACATAGGATCCTGGGAGCACAGGACCCTTTGTCATGGTCCCGTTATGTGCCATATAAATCAGGGAAACATAGGAATGACTCCCTGGTATCCATCACTGAATACACCCCATGTACATGTCTGAACATGCAAGCAAACCTGCTCAACAAAAGATAAATGAGGTCAACTTACAACTTACTTTTTGAATGTCCACTTAGCTCGCCAAATAGCCTCAAGCTTCACACCTGGATTTTAGCTCATCAGAGATCTGGATCTAGCTCATTGCAACAATGCGGTGTCGTAAGAACATTTAGTACTTTGGCCTGGATCTACTCATGTGTTCTGGCAAAAACAGAAACACACACAAAACAGATACATATGCAGTATTTGCTCTCCAACACAAAAAAGCACGAACATACGCTCACAAATAAAAACAGCCAAACAAACAGCCACAGATGACAGATGTGTTGAGGTGCAGAGGAAGTGAAACATGTGGGACGAGATGTTTGGTTGGCTGTCTAATGCCGCTAATCTGCCAGCTTTTGAAAACAGCATCAAACAGCCATCAAATTAATGTGAAGCAGACTAATCCACCTAACAGCTTTCCCAAAATGAGTCTGGTCACTCCTGCCCTCGGTGACGCCCCGTCGCCAGGTCACATGTGTTTACAAAACCAGGATTTTACATCACGGTGTCAGCTGGCCCGTCAGCAGTGACGTCCAGAGGGGCATATCTCCAAAACTATTTGGTTGATCGCCATGAATTTTGGTGATAATATTCATGTTGCCTAGTGGATGGAATTTGTTAGTTTCGGTGACCCCATGACCTTCCAGCTAGCTCCACCAGCACTGATGATCATCCCGATAGTCATCAGAACATGCTTAAAACTCGCACTACAAGATATTGGAATCACTTAACCTCACATTTTTTAAAGAAACAAATATTTATACGGCATCACAGATAGGACAGAGCTTTTTTTTAGTGAACATCCTTTTTAGTGAAAAAGAAACAAGGACAGATTTAGACTCGCTAACTCTGCAACAATATAGGACCCTTTGTTATGGAGCTAGGCAGCTTTTTCAAGGTGCTCATGTGAGGAAGTTCACGATTATCCCGATAATGAAACATTCACTACAATCACTTTTTTGTAAATGTATTTTATTACAATCAGCAATAAAATCCCATATCATGTTATCCCTACCCAGCATACTGGATACACATCACAAACACATACATGCATATATGGAAAAAACAAAAAACAAAAAAAAAAACACGGACACACCTTACCCCGTAATGTAGGACACTTCTGACTATGAATATCCCAGGATGCATTAAACAATTAGTGTCAGGATTTTTTTCTTTTTATTTTTAAAGGTTTTTAATTTGTCCTTCATAGGTTTTGAGTATCCTGCCTCTTTCTCCCTGTCTGTCTTCTTATTTCCTCATCTATCGGTTCATGTGTTATATTTCTTCCACTTCTCTGTATGTCCCTCACCCTCTAGACGAAGCAGTAGAGACAATAGTCGAAGCAGAAATGGTGTGAATGGCTGTTTAAATGGAGCTGCTGAGACAGGACTGTGATCTAATGATCTAATCAGCGACTCTCAGGTTCCTCTACGTCTTGCAGTTTGTACCTCAGATTACACATTTTGACTGGACTTTTGAAAATTAGAGAAAAGTCTGAGTTTGAAGCCTGGACCTTAACAAGATGTCTCTCTTTCTGTTGGTTAAATTAGGTTGTTTTGGTTGTTGTGGTAACTGTATTGTATTTGAATTGGGAAACTGCAAGTAGGACAGTGAAGGCTGTGTGTGTGTGTGTGTGTGTGTGTGTGTGTGTGTGTGTGTGTGTCTCGGCTCACACAGTCTTCGCCCCCAGGAGGCAGCTATATTTCTGCTGTGTCTGCTGTGTCACGCTTCGGAAACTGATATCGTCTGTAAACACCGGCTCTTTCCATGAATTCGACCGAACGTGTGAACGCAGGTGAAGAGGTGACTGTGAGCCTTGTTGTTGTCGGTTTCACCGGATGAATTCACTTCTGTCACAGAGAGGAGGTGCAGACGAGCAGGAGGAGGCAGGTTCAAGGAGGATTTTCAAGGCTCGAGACAGCTGAGGCGCGAAGGTGCCGAGGTGGAGGAGCGGCAGATAATGCAGCTGCTCCAGGTTCAGACTGAGCTGCTGGGGTCGCCTCACTGAGCTCGGCGGCAGCTGCTCTCGCTCTGCTCGAAGAGTCGGCTTTTAATAAAATGTTTTGGAGCCGAGGGATCAGCTTGACGTCGACGCGACTGAATCCACGAACTTTGTTGACATCAGAATAAAGCATTTAACCATCAGCTTCATATGCAAATGTCATGCATCACTGAACAAAACTGCAAAAAACGACTTGTCTTTTACCTCTGTACCTAACACTCTATTACTGATGATGATATACAAATAATGCAGTTAAAGGGATAGTTCACCAATTTTTGAAGCATGTCATATTTTTGATTTAATCCCTAAGTGGTATTAGCCCCATGTCATTGTTTAGATATCCCCATATTTAAGCTTTACAGCAGTTTTACAAGTGTTGTTTAAAAGTGCAAATGCACATAAATTACAGAGAGTTCAAACACAATATTTTTGCTCAAATTACAGTTTATAATTCTTCTGAGGCTATCATACAATGTGGTGCTGGGCTAAATAAATATAATGTAAGAGATCATCATTCAAAATGAACACCCTTTTTTTTATTAAAACTTACTAAAAAGGATTGTTGTGTTCAAATCCAGTGACCTAGGTGAACTGTGGCTTTATATTCGAGTCGTTCTTTCCTCGTTATTCACAGCTTTTAATGGAGGTGATGCATAAATAAAAATTCAGCTCATTCTACTCTCTTTGCTCCTATTGTGTGTCACTCCAGATTAAAAAAAAAAAAGTCTCATAAATGCCTAAAATGAAAGTGAATGTGTTTTGTGTTTGTGTGATCCAGTATGGACGGTCGGACAGCTACCGCGTGGCCACCACGCAGGACAAGGATGAGAAGGAGTCGCCCAAGAAGAAGGGAGGCAAGGATCTCGATGACCTGAAGAAGGAAGTTCCTCTGGTACGTACGCTGCTTCCCGCTTCCTGTGACTTTACTGACGTTTCCTGCGTGGAGCAAGACGCCCGGGTCAAACACTGTGGTGTCAAATAAATCTCAGTGTCTGCCTCAGCCTGCTGGAGCAGACGGGTGGGGTTCAGCACACAGGACAGCACAAGCGCCCAAAAATCATATTCTGAAGTTTCTGTGATTGCCAACATACACGACACCATCTGAGTCATCCTGATGGCGTGATGCATTCGGTGCAGATTTAACTAGTAGGTAAACATAAATACAAAGGCTTGTTTACGAGTGCTGCTTGACTCTGATGTCTGGTGCTGTTTAGCAGAGTCTCCACAAACGCTGCAAGTTACAAAGCAAGTTTTTGACAGATTTTCACTCTATTAGGTAACGGAATGAGGAAAAGGAGATTTTGAAAATATTTTTAAATCAAAAGTAAAACATGGTTGGTGTCACAGTAGGGATGTCACAAGAACCGATAGTTTGGCACCAAGTCAATGCCAGTAGTCCAAAAACACGATGGCACCCATTTTTTTTTTTTTTTGCAAATTTGCAAAACAAAATATTATGCATAATATTATGCATTAGCCTGTTTATTATTTCCATATTTCTCTCATGTCTCTGCTGGATACTGCAGTTGAAATTCTGTGCAATCTAAAAAGTGGTTATTTAAGCACAGTTGACTTTTTGTTTGTTTTAAATACCTGAAGACTTGTTCAACAGATTTTAACAAAGGAGTGTATGTTGAAGTAAAGGGGATTTTTTCTTTTTCTTTTTTTTTTAACATGGTATCAAAACAGGGATTGGCAATCAGAGAAGAGAAGGTCACAGAAATTAAAGAGAAAGCCCATATTTAATGTACAGAATTTCAAGAGGAGGAGAAAGTATACCGTGGCGTTCCTCCTGAACTTTTATCCAGCTGTAATGTAATCTCTGTGTTTGCAGTGGAGAGAGCAGAGATGTGGTGTTGTGCAGCAGCTGCTGTACAGTAGCTATTTCGTTTTAGATAACAGGCCAGATAAATTTAATCCTGTTGCTGAAGGATTTCCCCCTGTTTGTGGGGGAGAAAGTCAATCTGGCAGAATAGCCCTTTATTACAAAACTGAGCCGGGTCAGACAGAAGCATCTACTCACATGTCTATGTTGGGGGAAAAAAAACAAAGAAAAACAACTGAATTTCATGATGGAATATGTCTAAACTAGGAGTTTTTTGTCTCTGAGAATAGATTATCATTAGAGTATAATTAAATAAAAAAAAAAAAAAAGATTGAAATGTCATTTGAGTTGCACAGGTTTTTAGGATTTATCCATCTTTTCTTCTCTTTAGACGGAACACAAGATGTCCGTTGAGGAAGTTTGCCGGAAATACAACACTGATATCGTCCAGGTGAGTTTTTCAACCGACTCTTGCAGCACTTTTACTCCACCACCGAGCTCCACAGGTGGATGTTCCCCTGCTGATGAAATTCACAGCCTAAGACACCTGTTGATATCTCAATTAGTGCATATATAACCCAAATTATATATCTAACCCATTTCTTCTCTTCTCTCCCTCCAGGGTTTGACCAATGCCAAGGCAGCAGAGTACCTGGCGCGGGACGGCCCCAACGCCCTCACCCCGCCCCCCACCACCCCGGAGTGGGTGAAGTTCTGCCGCCAGCTGTTCGGCGGTTTCTCCATCCTCCTGTGGACTGGCGCCATCCTCTGCTTCCTGGCCTACGCCATCCAGGCCGCCACGGAGGACGAGCCGGCCGGGGATAACGTAAGTGGAGGGGGTGAAGGGATGGATGGATGAATAGAGAGGTAGATGTGGCTTTAAATGTTGCAGAGAAAGATGTTTTTATGTTTGAAGTTGTAGAATGAGCCTTCACTGTCAGGAAAACAACAGAAACAGCATGAAAAGCACAAGCAACAACAATACAACACTCAACATAAGGTTTTTAAGTTTGTCCCACTGGCCCGCATTATAAATCACTAAACATCAAGGTTAGAGAATAATAACCGGTGATGGATTCAGTCGCTGATCCCTGATTTATGCACCCATTTTCCCTTCATAGATAGATAGATAGATAGACAGACAGACAGACAGACAGACAGACAGACAGACAGACAGCACTGCAAAAACGCAAAATCTTACCAAGATTATTTGTCTTATTTCAAGTCAAAAATGTCTTATTTCTTGTCAAAATATCTCATTACACTTAAAATAACACATGATCACCTCAGAAGTAAATTGTTTTTAGACAATTTTCAAGTGAAAATTCACTTGAAACAAGTGAAAATTTGCTTGTTTCATTGGCAAAATTTGCCAGTGGGAAAAGTGAAAATTCACTTGAAATAAGTGAAAATTAGCTAGAAACAAGAAACAAATTTTGCCAATGAAACAAGCAAATTTTCACTTGTTTCAAGCAAATTTTCATTTGGAACAAGAGACAGTTGTGTAAAAACAAGTTACTTCTGAGGTGATCATGTGTTATTTTAAGTGTAATGAGATATTTTGACTACTAATAAGACATTTTTGACTTGAAATAAGACAAATAATCTTGGTAAGATTTTGAGTTTTTGCAGTGCGACAGATTGGTGGGTAGGTTGGCATCCACATGGAAAGACAATCAGGGACTCAATATGGGCATAATTTCAGTTAAAAGCTTGTCAAGTTTTTGAAAGGCTAGAAATTTACAAAAATATGCTGAAAATGGATATTAGCACACAATATACTAATGTGGGGCGAACAAGACTCTGAGTCCTGTTGTCATTTGATTTGCCTGCTCTTCTGCTTTGTGACCTGAAAAGCTCAAATGAGATGTGTCTTGACAGCTCTTGGATTGCACACATTAACAAACAGTGACACGAAACGCTCTCACATCATCTAGAGCTCGTTGGAGGACTTTAGTGGCACTTAACACATGCAGCCAGTGGGTGAGATGTTCCTGCGACTGTTAATATAAAACAGGAGATCTTTGCATTATTAATGTGTGTGTTGGTGCATGGTGGGTCTGTACACAAAAATCCTGTCTGCCTCATATTCTCTGGTGTAGCGGATTTATTTGTGGGAGAAACTAAAGACATGGGAGACACTAGATAGTTGTTTGTACAGGGATTATCCACGGCACAATCTGAAGAATCTGTTTGACTCCTAAAATGATGAAAATTTAGGATGAAGCAGCACAAAAAAAGCCAAAAATCTAAGGGGACGTGCGTGAGAAGAGGGTGTTTTATTGTGTTGAATATAAATCTCTGCGGCTGCTTGAGCCGTCTTTCCTCCAGTAAATCAGCCAGCCTCCGGGAGCGATTTGTTGAGTCATGAGGGAAATACCCCGAAGAGACAGCGCTGTGCCAGTGACAGCGGTGTGTCAGCTGTTCTGCTGACTCATGCCAACCACACTCGTCTTTGGGCTGACAGATAACATCATGTCCATGTCCGTTTTGGGCCCATCACGAGCAGTGTGTCACTCCTGGTGGTAGTGATAGCGGGGTAAGAGGAGGACGTTCACGGGTCAGCAGTGTTTCATGTCAGGTCGGAGCGCAGAGAGGCGCCGGGGACTCGGCCGGGCTAAACGGCCGTGACCCAGACAGCAAGGAAAGACAAAGTGCCGGGCCGAGACCGCAGGGACGGACCGAGGGCCAAACACAGCAACAGAGGCAGAGACAAGTCGTCGTGAAGGGCGGGAGCAGCGTGACCGAGGCTGTATCGGGCTCACCACAGAGAGCCAGGTTTAGCTGACCTAGAAGGAACTTAGCAGCAGCGAGGAAGACAACAGAGAAGTGTTTCCAGCTTCGTCAGAGGTCGAGGGGACAGGATACAGACAGAGCTCCTCATCATGAGAAGATTACTAAGAGACAGGAACAAGGCTCTCTAGCTGGGCTGCCTTCTGCTCTGCTTGCCCTGCACTGGACACGACTTGGGGAAAGGCAAAATACGAAAAGACAAAAATCAATTCCCGTACAAAATCAAATGCCATGATATGTTTGATTTTGATCTTTGATGTCGATATCGTGACAGCACTGTAGGGAAATTCATAAAATATTTACGCACAAGAGAAAATTTTAATCAACAGTCATTAGTAATGTGGATATAATGACCAGTCATTTAGAGACAAATGACAGAACAGCTACATGTTGCATTTCTTTTCTGTAATACAGCGTTTAAATCCGCATCATGATAAATGCCACATCATGATTTTACACCATTAAAAAATCCCAGATGATATCTAGTCTCATATCACCGTGTCAATATTATATCAATAGGTTTTCCAGCCCTATATTTGACCACAGTATTGATCAAAACAGTGCTAGTGACAACATATATTTCCTTTTGTAGTCCTTCAGAGACGACAAAGTGACACTTGGCATGTGATGCAAAAACACCATTGAGAATTGTAGGACACACCTGTAGATGGTTTTAATACTGGTCTCTTCATCCATCTCAGCTCCCTGCAGCTTGAATAAAATACTGTAGGCCTCGTATACCTGCCTGAATGTGAATTTTTACCAGCAAGACAATGTTTAATATTTGGACACAGTCAAAAGCAGGTAAATGTAGAGTCAAAAGAGACACAAATTGCTGAGAAAATACTCCAGTCTGAAAGAGACAATATTCCCACTAAGCTGTTTACATGGCTAATGAAAATGAATATTCCACTAATATTCCTATCAACATGCAGCCGTGCAGATTCTGACTTGCTCGACTTTGCGAAGTTTGGTGCATATGCAAAAACCAGTTGATATCCAAGCCATTGGTAATTTTTAAAAGTAGGTGTGTTTCCCCCTCTGAGCAGAAATGTGTGGCTTTCTTTTGGAAACGCATCTCTACCCCAGCCTCACACACTGTTGGATAGTTGCTTTGTGTACAATTCACAGAGCTGACCGTAAACAGTAGGCCATGTGCTGTATACACACCCCTGTAACCCATAAAATATCAGCATATCCCAAATGTCTTAATCAGAAAACCCATGCTAAATGCGTAATCCAGAATATCCAAGTGGAATATGCTGTTTCCATGACCCAAATTTCGAATAATAGTGGGAAATTATTGTTCATGAACATGTCCTGAATGTAGAAAGCAAATCAAGGTGGGGCAGATCTATATATTAGTGTAGGTGAGGGACCAACGCAGACAGCTTGTACACAAATATTAAAGTGTCCAGGATGAGTGGACAACAGCCAGATTGATGGACAGACCAAACAGACTGAGAAAATAAGCATTTACTCCAGCAAACAGAAAAACCGAAGGCCGCCGTGTTAAATTTTTAAACAGGTCAGAGTGCAGACAGACAACAGCGGTCGGAGAGAAGGAGTAGAAGAAGCAGTCAGCGAGGGGAAGTGATGTGACAGATGTGTTAAACTCATAACTCAGAACAGACAGCCGACAGATGAACAAGTAGACAGTCTGCAGGATATAAATATATATATATGTATGTATGTATGTGTGTATATGTGTGTGTGTGTGTGTGTGTGTGTGTATAGACATGTATATAAAAAAAAAAGAAACAGAAAAAAAGAAAGGCTTGGAGATGATTTCTGGTGTTGCTAGAAATCATTTTTTAGAGGCATCAAATTCCTGAAATAGCTTGTTTATCGCTGTCTGCCCTCTAAAGCCCAGTGTTTCATGTCAAAATGTCTGTTTTAATTAGATGTCTTTTTCTAGGTTGCTCTCTCCCTTGCTGTCTGCGGCTCTCCAGCTGTCTATTCTTCCCCTCTGCAGCTCATATCCGGTGTATTTTTAGATAAAATGTGAAGTCACTCACTTAATTTGGTCTCTCTCCTCTCTCCTCTGTGTGTGTCTCTGTAGCTCTACCTGGGTATCGTGCTATCGGCTGTCGTCATCATCACCGGCTGCTTCTCCTACTTCCAGGAGGCCAAGAGCTCAAAGATCATGGAGTCCTTCAAGAACATGGTCCCTCAGGTACCCAGGCTTCCCCAAGCACACCGGCGTGTTATTTTTATTAGTAATATTACGATATAAGAAGGTTAGCAATTCATCACAAAACTATTGAAATTCTCTTTAGTGCACACAACACAACAAAAACACAAAGTCTATCCAGCACACACTCAAACAACTTAACTGTTTAAACACTAACACGTGAACAGACACTGGATGTGTATCAAGAATTTAACGGTTTCAGTGTTTAAATGTACATCAGAATAACAACACTCATTTACAGACAATTATGATAAAGACTAGAGGAAAAATCGTACAATACAATTTACTCTCCATGCAATATTTAAACTTCCCTGTATACTGCCTTTTACTTTTTATTTGGCATTTTATTTAATAGTGCTGTCGCTCTTACCATTTGTTTTATGTTGTGTGTACTTTTAAGTGCCAAACTCAGTTTTGGTGTAGACAAATGAGAATAAAATGAGAATAAACTTTCTTATGTCCTGTTGTCGAGAGTGAGGAATCAAGATGTGTCAATACTACCAATAATAATAATAAAATTAATAAAATTATACTATCAAAGTTTTGGTTTTGACTTGGTATTGATTCTTGTGACATATTGACTTATATATTTATGAGGTTACAGGTAATGTCAATAGCATTCTGAGCTCCCTGAAATGTAAGATACTGTAGGATTAAAGGAATATACCAAGGTTTTCTCCATTGTGGCTTGTACACTACAGTACACTAAGGGAGAGCAGGTGTCCATAAATACATCATCATTTATTTTTGTCCAGCGCTGACACAAATTCAGAGAGAGCGGGCAGCGGGTCCAGACACTGATGGTGTAAATCGGGTAACTTCTTGAAGTTGTAATTGAAAGTTAATTCAAACTGCTGTCTGCGTGTCATGTTTTTAGTCCCTTAATTATCCTTTTTGATGAGAAATTTGAGAAGTTTGAGATGCGAGATGAATCCCTCAGAGGTTTGACACCAAAGCCGTGTCACCTCAACGCTGCACCGACACTGCACGCCTTTAAATAGCACCTTCACAAGGTTTTTGTGTTATTTTTTGCCATTAAACGCTTAAAAGCCTCAACCTTCTAAAATAGCAGCCAGTCCCTCTCCCTCCTGTCTGTGCTCTTTCATCAAATGCGGCTTTATGTTAAAAGTTAGTTGTCATAATTCTTCTGCTGAAAATAATTCTCTCTCTGTCTCTCTCCGCGTGTTTGCAGCAAGCTCTGGTGATCCGTGAGGGGGAGAAGATGCAGATCAACGCTGAGGAGGTTGTGGCAGGAGATTTGGTGGAGGTGAAGGGAGGAGACAGGATCCCCGCCGACCTCCGCATCATCTCCTCCCACGGCTGCAAGGTGCACCACGCACACACAGACACACGGCTCTAATTATAAAACAAGAGGCTGCAGGATTTCCACTCATTTTCACTCTTTTTAACGCAAGTTTTAACGCATTTGAATGTGTTGCACTGATGAAAGTGCACGAGTCGCAGCCCCCTGCCCTGGATAAATAAAGGTTAAAAAATAACAAAACCCAGTAAGCATTTGACAGATGGAGATGCGCAGGAGGCGGCAAAGTTCAGCCCCTTATCTTAACATGATGTGCAAACAAGCAAGTGCAAACATTGTTACAGTCAGATAACATGGTGCTGAAAAAAAATTATATTAAAACGGCGCAGGAAAGTGTTCTACCGACATCAGAAAGACAGTAAGGCTCAGAGTTTAAAAAACGATACAGGATGCCGATACAGGATATACGGTGCACACACACAGACATAATTAAGCTTGAACACAGAAAACACACACACACAATCTGTCTCTGTCTTTCTCTCTCTCTCTCTCACACACACACACACACACACACACACACACACACACTCATTAATCAAACCGTTGCCTCCTCTTGCACCCAGGTGGACAACTCCTCCCTGACCGGCGAATCAGAGCCCCAGACCAGGTCACCTGACTGCACCCATGACAACCCCCTGGAGACCCGCAACATCGCCTTCTTCTCCACCAACTGTGTCGAAGGTGAGGCTCACATCAGCGCCGCCATCCTCATCATCATCCTCTTTCTTCATCTCAGTGTCTTCATCGTCATTTTCATCTCCTGTAGCCTCTTCGTCACATTCTGGTTTTTCCATCTTATCATCATTCCAGTCTCACAGTAATTCACATATTTTTTACAGTTTCACTTACAGTTTTGTCCGTTTCTGTTATTTCATTTTTCTCCTTGTTTTTTCTATTCCTGTGTTGCCAAAATATGTGCTGCTGGGTAATTGTAAAGGAGCAGTACTACAGTTAGTGGACTGGTCTTGACCATACCTCCTGACAGTGCACCAGCCGCACATCTTAAAGAAATGTGAGGGTAATTCTCCCCTTTTTTGAGAGTTAATAGGTCTCAGAAGAATTTCTCACTTGGTTCAGATGAGACGAATCAGTCTTTATTTGCTTGCAACACGGGACAAATGCACAACAGCAAGTAGCATGCAGAGAAAAAGTGTTTTCAGTTTTTTTTCCCTGTATGTCTGTGCCTGTATGTCTTTTTTAATTAAAGGTGTATAAGATTATGATCACACACAACAGGCAATCACTTGAGATACATATATAATTCAATAATCAGTTCATATACTAGGGGTTTACATTCGTAATGTGTAAATAATAATACTAAGTGTGTTTTGGAAACTGTTAAACATGCTGTTGCTTCCTTTCCGGGGTATTCTAATTTGGGGTTTTTCATTAGTTTGTATTTTTAAGTATTCACTTCGTATTTGAGTTTCAGTTTAGTTTTACCTAAAGTTTTTATTTTGTTTCAGTGCTTTTTTAGGTATCGTGATAGTATGTGTTACATGCTGGAAGTTGATATAGTGTAATATAGTGTTTTTAACATATTGAAGCTGTATTTTTCAATATATGCTTCATCAATTTTAAAGGTGGGTCTGCATAAGCAAAAAAAAACAAAAAAAAAAAACACTAACAACCTGGCACCTGCTTATTTTATTGTAGTTGCTTTTACAAGTAGTTTAACTTCAGTTTTAGTTGTTTTGCACATTCTTATTGATTTTTTTTGTATTTAGTTTGCATTAATAACCTTGTTTTACTATCACAATATGTGCTATAGTGCAAAGTGCTGCAGTGTTTAATATCAGTTTTTCCTTAGTGATTTATATATATAAAAAAAAGCAGAAATGTGTTTTTTCTTCTTCTTTTGGGCCAAAATGGTTTCCATGGCAACGTGTCATTCGCCATTTTAACAAGCACTCAGCACCTCCTGCTTTTTCATCCTCCACTTCCTCCTTTCACCGTCTCTCCGCTCTCATCTCCTCTCCGTTTGTTCTTTTCTGCATAATCTGTGTCAATATTTATGTCGATATTTCTGTTTCTCGCCGCTCGCCATCTTGTGTCAATATTAGTCCTTGTGTGTGTGTGTGTGTGTGTGTGTGAGTTCAGCGTCGTGCATCCGTGTGTGTGTGTTTGTGTTGTTCCAGTTCAGTGCTCAGATCGTCTTGCAAACAGAAACTCTCTGCTTTAGCTTTTACCCTGATGCTGAGAGACGGAGAGGAAGAGGAGAAGGACCAGACAGTGACATCACACATACTTACCATGGCAGTGTTAATCAAAGCTGGACTACACACACACTCAGTGGCCACTTTATTAGGTCCACCTGTACCATCTAATACAATCCAATCCAACTGTTGTGCTATGACGTTTACTTTTCTGCTGCTTATAATGCTCAGCTTTTCTTTGTGTCACAGTAGTAGAGGTGTTCATTCACTTCTATATTTGGCACTGAGCCCATAGTTAGTGCTGCTGTTGTACTGCACTGCATTTTATTGAGAGGTGTTTCCACTATTCTGTCCCCCTCATGTTTATATATCGAGGAGGACAAAAAATTGGAAACACCTCTCTTTATAATGTAGTCCAGTACAAGACCTCTGCAAACTACAACTTCAGTAATAAACACAGAATTAAATTTACACATTCTCCACAGAAACTGAACATTATAAACTTTGTTAAAAGGTAGAATTTATGGCAGAGCTGCTGCATTGAACTGCATTAGACTGTACAGGTGGACCTGATAACACTGAGTATATTCTCCTCCATCAGTTCTGACGCTTTTTGCCCCCAAGAACACTGCAGTGCAGCTGAAGGAGCAGTCACATTAGAAATATTCAAATGATTGTAAAACTTCAAAAGCCAAACAGGATCTGAGGCGTTTTGTGTTAAATGGCTGAATTTTAACCCGCTAGTATGAAAAGTTACAAGTGACTGATGCATTTCAGCTCCAGTGAGCCTTGGTCAGAATTCCCTTTGGATCTGTACTACTACTACTACTACTACTACTACTACTACTACTGCTGCTGCTGCTACTACTACTAATACTGCTACTGCTGCTATTACTACTACTACTACTAC
Organism: Myripristis murdjan; assembly: GCF_902150065.1. Classification (NCBI taxonomy): domain Eukaryota; kingdom Metazoa; phylum Chordata; class Actinopteri; order Holocentriformes; family Holocentridae; genus Myripristis; species Myripristis murdjan. The sequence goes on from NC_043990.1 coordinate 8,381,791, forward strand.
TACTATTACAACTACTACTACTGCTGCTGCTGCTGCTACTGCTGCTACTACTACTACGAATAATGATGATAATAATAATAATTGAATAGCACTCATCAAAAGAGCATTGCAAGACTCAGCTGCAAAATAATAAAGTGCAGGCTAATTGTCATGTTAATTTTTAATGTTGTCAGTCTGATGCAAGTTATAAATTAATGCTTTTCTGAAAATATAATTGAAATTTGTTTGTTAATATTAGTGTCTGATTGCCCTGTCATGATGAAGAATTGGAGGCCATTGATTGCTCACATTTTTATCTGCTGCGACAGCTCGGCCTCAAACCGCTGCTCTGTGGTGCTGAGAAAAGGACGGTGCATGGCGCCCTCCTGTGGACAAATTGTTTCACTGCACTAGAATTACAAGACTCAAGTCTTGTGCCGGCCATCAACCCAGCCGCCCTCCCTCAGTCATGCCCGTTTAACTATTTAGTTTCTCTCTGAAATAGGTTCGTGTAGGGATGCAAAGGGATGTGATTTTTCAATACCTCTTCTTTCTTCTCCCCCTTTCTCTCTTTCTGTCTCTCTGCAGGAACGGCACGTGGCATCGTGGTATGCACCGGCGATCGTACGGTCATGGGCCGCATCGCCACCCTCACCTCGGGCCTGGAGACCGGCAAGGTATCAGATCTATGCCTGCGCACACCATCATCATCATGTTACATCGTCAAAGCACAGTTAAAGGCATCAGAAAACACAGAAATATGTTGCTGAGATGTTTTAGGTGTTACCTCCATATACAGGTGCCTATGTTAAAATGCTGCTGTGTTGGGTGATAAATCAAATTTTCTGTTTTTCTAGGGTTAAAAACCAAAAGTAGATGAATGTCATTGTTATTTTTCACTGAGTTAAACTAGTTGGGTAGATGGAGTAGCACTGAAAGAAAATACACACAGTTTCTTTATGTGTAGAGTAACCTTAAATTTTAAAATGTTAATTAAAACTGTGAGGATACAAGATGAAACTCAGCTTGTGCCACAACCTTCGTCCACAACCTTCGTCTTCCTCCACCTCCCAGACACCCATCGCCAAGGAGATCGAGCACTTCATCCACCTGATCACGGGCGTGGCCGTCTTCCTGGGTGTCACCTTCTTCATCCTGTCCATCATCCTGGGCTACACCTGGCTGGAGGCCGTCATCTTCCTCATTGGCATCATCGTCGCCAACGTGCCCGAGGGACTGCTGGCCACCGTCACTGTGAGTAGGCGGAGGAGGGGGAAGCATACAAGTGTGTGTGTGTGTGTGTGTGGAGTGTGTGTGTGTGGGTGAATACATGGTTGGTGCTTATGTCTTTGGCCTGTTTCTCTGGAAAAATTACAGTGCAGCATTCTGGTGTGCGTGTGTGCGTGTGTGCGTGTGTGTGTGCGTGTGTGTGATTTCTTTCTATTTGTTTCCCAGTAGGGATCATTTGTGCCTTAATTACTTCTCCAACACATGACATTCTGTACAAATTTGGGTCAAAAAAGTATTTTCAAGTCATTCCTGTTGTCAAACGAGTGATCTAATGAACTGAAAAAAATCTGTTTAAAGGTTTTGTCCTATTTATCCTTAAGCCACAATTTAATAAAAAAAATTAACAGATTTTTGGAGCACTGTGGGTGTTTCTGTCTCATGAACACTAGAGGGTGCTGTTTACATCCACAGGGCACTCCACCACACATTATTTAAAGGATAGGTTTGTTATTTGTAAAGTCAAGCTGGATTGAAATGTTGATTCCTATCATTTATAATCGTACAATAACATTTTAATACATGCTGGGTTGAAAAACACTGAACATAACCTTTAACATTAGATGATTTATGTTTTTTTCAGCCTATTTAGTGTGTGATTTGCTGCATTAGACAGAACAACGTGGGCCAGAAAATGAAAGAAAAACATGTTGCTGTATTGCTGCTGATTGCATTCAATTAAGATTGAATGCAATCTTAATTCTAAATTGGTTAATCTCACCGGTCTGACACTCAGATTACACTACAGCTGAGAAGTACTTGCAACTGCTGTTTGACCCGAGTTTGATTGTGTACGTTGTGTATGTGTGTGTCTGTCCGACTCTGTGCTGTGAAGTGTTTGGCCTCATGGTTTCTGTCGGTGTGTTTCTTTCGTGTTTCTGTCTCCCTGCTTCCTGTTTTTGTGCTCGTGTTGTGTTTTTTTGTTTGTTGTTTGTTTGTTTGTCTTTGTTTTTTAATCTGTGTGGTTTGATATCTCTGTGCATCTCGATTTGTATCCTTGTATTTCTTCGCTTTAACGTTTCTCTGTCAGTTTCTCTTTCTTTCTGTGGTGTAAATGTTGTATTGTACCTGTTTCTCTCTCTCTCTCTCTCTCTCTCTCTGTCTCTCCCAGGGCCGTCCATGTCTTTGTGTTTCTCTCTCTCTCTCTCTCTCCCCCTCTGTGTTTGTCTCTCTCTCTTTTCCAGGCCAGTCGCAGTGCCTGGGTCATTCAGTGAGATCGCTGTTGTCTGCAATGACAACGGCTAGATAATGTAATGACACTAGGCTAGTGGCTAGTTGGCACCATGAATCGAATCTGGCCTCCGCCGCTTTGCTAGCTCTGTTTGGCCCGTAGGTCTTGCCGTACTTGGCATGATGACATGAAACACTGCAGCTCTGCTTCACCGCTTCACTCTTTTATGCCTCTTTGCATCGCTCCTCAGGCTGCGTTTCTTTTGGTTTGTCTGTTTGTTTGTTTCCAGTAGCTTCTTGATTCTAGTGCATTTTGGGGTAGAGGGGCATCGACAGTTTCTTGTTTGTGGGGAGCAGGATGGACATCTCCAGGTTTGGGGGCGTGGCTTGGTACAGTGTTGTGTCACTGGATAGAGTTAGTTTGCCACCTGGAGTTGTGCATCTCTGCTTTTACTATCCAGGCTCGATACTAATATTCTTCTTCTTTCTGTTTCTCCTCTGCTTCCCTGTCTGTCCTTTCAACAACTTTACTTTAATTCTGTCTTTCCTGAAATCGACATCTCCTTCTCTGCATGTCTTTCCCTCTCGCCTCTCCATAATTCATCCCTCCTCTACCATCCTTTGTGTCCTTGTCTCTCTCTCTGTCTCTCTCTGTCTCTTGTATCTCTCAGGTATGTCTGACGCTGACCGCCAAGCGAATGGCTCGCAAGAACTGCCTGGTGAAGAACCTGGAGGCCGTGGAGACGCTGGGCTCCACCTCCACCATCTGCTCCGACAAGACCGGCACTCTGACCCAGAACAGGATGACAGTGGCCCACATGTGGTTCGACAACCAGATCCACGAGGCCGACACCACCGAGGACCAGTCCGGTGAGAGAGGGGCTTGGTCTCGAACACACAATATTTTTAGGAGCCACATTGCAGGGAATTACATATGCCTTATACTTAAAGGGCAATTTTGCTACAAGACTGTGGTTGTGTACAAGGAATACGTTTTGAAAATGGATTCTTTATCATGTTGAGGGATCATACACTCTGCATGAAAAGACAGCAAGCCAATTTGAACAATTTGACTTTGGTTCTCTCTGCTGGCATTAATCTCTGGCCCGGAATCTGAAATTACCTCCCGCCGAGCACCAAATGCCAGTAAATGTGTCTTTGCCAGATAAATCAATAAGCATGACCTGTCTCACTGGTTGGTAACATTTGAGATGATGACATTTGATTATCTCAGTTGTGCACAGGCTTTGGTTTTTGTCTCATCTCGAAATTTGTCCCTCAAACCACCGTACTCTTTAATGTGAGCCAGTCGGCTGTGAGCCAGTAGGCTGCTCTACACAAAGCCCTGTGATGAAATGTTAATGTCGCACACTGTCAGTGCTGCTGGCGTTTGGTCCTCGTATTTGGAACGGTGTATCTTGATCTCTCTCCAGGTGCCTCCTTTGACAAGAGCTCTGTGACCTGGGTGTCCTTGGCCCGCATCGCCGCCCTCTGCAACCGCGCCGTCTTCAAGGCCGGCCAGGAGTCTTTGCCCATCCTGAAGCGCGACGTGGCCGGCGACGCCTCCGAGTCGGCCCTGCTGAAGTGTATCGAGCTGTCCTGCGGCTCTGTCAAGGCCATGAGGGACAAGAACAAGAAGGTGGCCGAGATCCCCTTCAACTCAACCAACAAGTACCAGGTCAGTATCCTGCACCCGCATGAGCCAGTGGAAAAGGAGTTAATGCAGAGCCACACACAATCACACATATCTGCACATCTGCCTTTATTAACACACCAGAGTTTGACCAAAAGGCCAAAATGTTCCACAAAAATAAAAACATTCAGTGTTTCCTCCACATTTTTATAATTTGCAGGATGGAAGAGCATAACTATATGCCTTTACACAGCCAATTTATTTAAGTTTTTGTTTGATTTATGCTGCTTACTTTATGTTTGCTTTCTTTATTGTTATGTTTGCTTGTTTATTTACTTTTGTGGGTTACATGACTTTAATCCTTATTAAAATGAGATTTCTTCTATAAGCCGCAATTTTTTCATTTCACCTGCATGTCTTCCTTCTTCTCTGTTGTGTTTCTACTGCTTTGTTTTTTATATGGGCGAATAAATCCCCCAAAAAATGAAAAAATCAATCAAAGGTATATAGAGTTACTCAAACCAAATTTTGTTCCCCGCAGCTCTCAGTTCACGAAACCGAGGAGGAAAACGACAACCGCTACCTGCTGGTGATGAAGGGAGCCCCAGAGAGGATCCTGGACCGCTGCTCCACCATCATGCTGCAGGGCAAAGAGCAGCCCATGGACGACGAGATGAAGGAGGCTTTCCAGAACGCCTACCTGGAGCTGGGAGGACTGGGAGAGAGAGTGCTGGGTGAGGAGGGAGGCACAGGAATAGATAAGGAGTAGAGAGTGAAAGGAGAGGTTATAGGTTGCAGGTCAAGCTATCACATGTGCAATGCAGGAAAACCCGTCTCTAACATCCATCCTCCTCCTTCTTCTTCTTCTTCGTCTCCCTCCAGGTTTCTGCCACCTGTACCTGCCAGAGGACAAGTTCCCCAAGGGCTTTGCCTTCGACACGGATGACGTCAACTTCCAGACAGACAACCTTTGCTTCGTGGGCCTCATGTCCATGATCGACCCTCCCCGTGCCGCCGTGCCCGACGCTGTGGGCAAATGCCGCTCTGCTGGCATCAAGGTGGGCGCCTTTCAAGTCTGACATTTAGAGAGCTGGAGCTGAATGTGAGGGTGGATTAAAACTGTGGAGAAGTTCACAAGCAAAAAAAAAAAAAAAATGAAATAAAAATCAGATTGCTAAAACCTCTTTTTTCATGACAGAGATATTAATTTGAAATTGATAAATATTTCAGCAAATTTTTGGTCTTTCATCAATGATGAGCATCCTAACCACCAGCATCTTTCAAGTTTTCTTTCCTCTGAGATTCTGTTCAGTAACGTTTGGTTGTATAAACCAGTGTTGCCAGAAATCTGTCAAAATATATATACAGAGGCACATCACACAGTAAAACAGTGCAGCAATAAATCTCACAAAGTCAAATCACACTAGGTCCACTGCAGAGCCACATGCACACTTTGATTTTACAACAATACTGTTGATCAAAGAGATTATTTCAGATTTCAGATTATTTCTAGCCAAAACCAACTATTTCTACTGCAGGTAATATGCCATGATGGACATATTGGTTTTCATAAAAAAAAAAAATAATAATAATTGAAAGTAAAATGTATTACTATTTTTTTTTTTTTATTATTTTATTCTCTTTCTTCCCTTTCTTTATCCACATCATGATCCTTTTGTGCTTCTTTTGAATCCTCTTCCTCTTCCTCTTGGCATCTAGGTTATCATGGTGACCGGCGATCACCCAATCACAGCCAAGGCCATCGCCAAGGGCGTGGGCATCATCTCCGAGGGCAACGAGACGGTGGAGGACATCGCTGCCCGCCTCAACATCCCCGTCAGCCAGGTCAACCCCAGGTATGAAACGAAACACATGGTGAACATGAGCCAGTCCGCACAACCAGATACACACACACACAACCTCACTTTCATTCCTTAAATAATTCATTCGCAGAAGCAGAAACTGTCAAAGTGCAAAATATAATCGACAAACAGCTGAACTCTCCTAGAAAATGAAATCCAACTCACATCTCTGCGTCAGTAGAGTTGTAGGATTTCTTAGATCTACCGTGTGGGCAGGTATGTAGAGTAGTTTTGTTTTGCGGCACGAAACTGATTTCTCTCCACTGTTTGTATTTTGTAGGGATGCCAAGGCCTGTGTGATCCACGGCACAGACCTGAAGGACCTCAGTCAGGAGCAGATGGACGACATTTTGAGGAACCACACGGAGATCGTCTTCGCCAGAACCTCGCCACAGCAGAAACTCATCATCGTGGAGGGCTGCCAGCGACAGGTACACACACAAGGACACACACACACACAAGGACACACAAGCAAATAGGCAAGTGCAAATAATGTGCACTATGATTCTTCTCCTCCAAAACGCCCTGCAATAATGAATGTTGTGTGGCTGTATGTGGTATATAGCCACATAAAGGTGCGCACAAATTTGCATATAGCACATAAAATTCATTTTAAATAAATTAAAATACAGAAATTTACTCTTCCAGAGACGTCTTGTCTTCCTCAATCTGATATTTCGGTGCATGTTAGGGCTCTTCAAGGGCAGTTTTATCAAACGGTGAAATTTGCATTGCATATTTGCAAATAAACCCTCACTTTATACCACCAAAATTTGAAATCCTGCCCTAATGCATGAAACTGGCAGCAGGCCTAACAGAGGAGAATGGTGCTGCTTTCCCCCTCTGTCTCCAGTCAGTCCCATTTTCCACCCACTGACTGTTGATTATATTTTATCATATTGCTTGTGGTATGGGCAGCATTTTCTTCTGCTGTTGGCTGCGTCCTCTGCTGCTTCAGGCTGTGCTCTCTTCTCCATTTTTCTTGCCCACAATGCACTGGAAAGAATCACTCTGCCATTTGCCCCCACAAATCACCTATCATTGGCCCACGGGGGACAATAGTCGCATTCATGTGTGAATATTTTATAATTCAGGGAATAAAGGGTGACCAGGGTGAAATGGACAAAAGGGTGCTCCTCGTTGCCAGGGGCATTTTTCCCCCTCATTTCTAATTACATAGCCATTTTATGAACTTCCAAGGGAATTTATGCCCTGAGGTCTTGTTAATTTCTGATTCTCTTACACCACATTCATAATCATACATACAAGGGCTGACAGATATGGCAAAGAAAAATTTTAGTTTTCACAGAAAAACCTATTAAATTGACAATAATGTGGTCTTTGTTGGGGTCTGTACCAAACAAATATGTTTTCTATGATCTGGAAAGTACAGTTTGTAGGACAGGGCGTCTCTGTAGCACCATAACACTTTATTTACAACAATATTGTGTCAGACATTTTACCTGTATCAAAAAATTGCAGCTCCTTAGATGTGGATATTGCACTTGGCCATACTGCAATTTCAATAATTTTTCAGCTCTAATACGTTCTATGTAGGGATGTATTAATAATGAGTGTTTGTTTCAGAGTGAGATTTTACCCAAGATTAATATTTGATACCAAAAGCCCTGAGTAACATATCAGAAATTAAAACAAAATTCAGTTTTTGTACACTTGTCTCGCAGAAGCTTGTGTTTCCGAAATGGTGGGAAAAAAAGGATTTCATATTATTCATTTTGTCTAGAGACACCAAACTAAAGATTCACTGTTCAGTCACTGTAATGGATCAGTCAGTACTTTCGAACTTGGTTTCAGTATCAGCCATGAAAACGTGCTTTTGGTGCTTTTTATGTGTGCAAACGTGTGTTTTCACTCCCAAACATTCTAGGGCAAACACAATATAGGAAGAGTAAACTCAGTCTAGAAATTAATTCCCTCCCTCGTATCTCGTCTCTCTCCCGCTCCTTATGTCGATCTCTCCTCCTGTCAGGGTGCCATCGTGGCGGTGACAGGTGATGGTGTGAACGACTCTCCCGCTCTGAAGAAGGCCGACATTGGTGTTGCCATGGGAATCTCCGGCTCCGACGTGTCCAAACAGGCCGCCGACATGATCCTGCTGGACGACAACTTTGCCTCCATCGTCACTGGAGTCGAGGAAGGTGAGAGATGGAAGCAGAGATGGAGATGACATCTTTCTCTCTAATATCACGAGTGGAAGACAGCAGGACTGAGGCATAGAGGGAGAGAGGGGTGGTTTTTAGCATTATGCCCAAAATCTATGGCCCCTTTGTGTCAGGGCAAAAAGTGGAAGAAGTGGAGGAGAGATATACCTCATGTTTTTACCCTCCCACCTTCCTCCTTACAGGCCGTCTGATCTTCGACAACCTGAAGAAGTCCATCGCCTACACCCTGACCAGCAACATCCCCGAGATCACCCCCTTCCTGTTCTTCATCATGGTCAACATCCCGCTGCCCCTCGGCACCATCACCATCCTCTGCATCGACCTGGGAACTGACATGGTGAGAGAGACACTGAGGCGGTTTCCACGCCTACAGTGTTTTTACCAGAGGTCTGCAATGTGTCACAACTGGCAGTGTATTGCTCTCAACCAGTTCCTGTTTTTCCTACACACACAGTAGCATGTTTCCATTAGTATTTAACATTTATGTGCCATATTGTCTATGTGAGCACTGCCTGCAGTAAAGGTCTGTAGAGGCCGGCTCTGGTCACCAGCTCTGTTGACCCCACCAAAGCAGAATCAGTAACGGAAAAGTCTGTTTTCCATTTTGACACATTGAAATGTAAACAGATCTGAGTGAATGCAGTCTATCAGTTTAAGTTGACTCTGTTATGCACAGTTTGAGGACCACATTTTGCGAAAGTGCCCTTACACACACAACACACACAAACAGAGAGCACACAGAGTCCACATGCGCTCACATAAACACACAGACCTCATGTGTTCACATGAAATCAGCCATTAAAAAAGCTGAGGCTTATAGATGTGTGAGGTCACCACTCTGATCACTGGTGTTCATACACACACACGGTTGGTTTGAGTCTGCACGTAATGCTCATGCATGCATGCTCACCAGCGATCAACATATCTATACAAATATGTAATATATGCAGTGTACCTCTGTCTCAGGCAGGTACCCAGGTGGCAAAACACACACACACAGTAATGCATGATAGATATGAAAGGACCACAAACAGACACACATGGTGCATGTTACAGTGAAAGGGTAATGAGGACAATGAAGCAGAAATAGTTATTGTTGCTGCACATTCAAAAGATGAATATGAGACAGATGTACAGAGTAAGTAGGGCTGGATGGTAAATCAATTAAATCAGTTATTTCAGATTTATATTTTAAATCAATGCAAGAAACGGCTGAATCATAAAATAAAGATTTTGTCTCTGTATGTTATTACATTATAAAAGCAGCAGAGTATTGTTTCAAACAAGCCGAACAATTCACTTGTCTACACAGAACGTGCACGCCTACAAATGCGTGCACAAATCACCAGTAACATTATCAGGCTTGCAGAGATTACCATGAGTTAGTAGCTGCAGCTCTTAGTGAAAAACTAGATTAAAATCCTAACTTGTGAAGAAAATCAGGATGTTATTTTTTGGCCATATCACCCAGCTGTAGGAGTCAGCGTGCTGAAGGCATGTTATTTCTCTTGTGGGGTTTTTGCAGGCAAGAATAAGCACTGGGACAAATCAGTGTGAAACAGAATTTAAATTGTGTAAAGTGAATCCATACAGTGGGTAATTCATTTTCTAGTCCTTTGTTTGCACAGGAGATTGCACTTAGCTGAAAAAAACCTCTCTCTCTCTCTCTCTCTCTCTCTCTGTCAGGTGCCAGCCATCTCTCTGGCCTATGAAGCAGCAGAGAGTGACATCATGAAGCGCCAGCCGAGAAACCCACTGAGGGACAAACTGGTCAACGAAAGGCTCATCAGCATCGCCTATGGACAGATTGGTACGTCACGTGTTCATGTTATCAAACCAGAGCATTTTAACATCGCTAAATAATAGACGTTAGTATGAATCACCCACTCAGGATGATGTTTAAACTCAGTCGGTGAATGCTGTCTGTCTGTGGCTGCAGGTATGATCCAGGCGCTGGGCGGCTTCTTCTCCTACTTTGTCATTTTGGCTGAAAATGGTTTCCTGCCATCTCTGCTGGTCGGCATCAGGCTCAACTGGGACGATCGCTCCAACAACGACCTGGAGGACAGCTACGGACAGCAATGGGTACCACTGACCTGCTATCATAGAGCTGTCTTCCTGTTTCAGTCCCTGTTTACATGCATGGAACAACCGAGTGTCCTTTGGCTATATTCCTTAAAGGATAAATCCACCCAAAAACACTTTAACACTGTCAAACGCAATGATAATGGCGATGTGCGTCACATTTATTATCCTATTTTGTGATTTGGTGGTGTATTTGTTTTACTGCTATAGACAGAAGACAGGATGCTGTCAGAGCCTCACAATACAGGAGTAAGACAGGCATCTTAACCTGGTTTCTTGAGTGAGGAAGACTGTGCATGTAAACGTGGTCAATAAGTCACCTGACAGACAGAGAGCAGTAATGTATGTGACAGAGCAATAACTTCACATCAGTTTACAGGAGAATATTTGTTTAAAGTAATTAAATTGCACCTGACAAAGAGGATGTATAGTGTTACAATACTAGTCCCTATGTCTGTCATGGAATTGAATTAAAATTTATTGCAGTAAAGCCCTCGAGGTTCGGCTTTGCAGTGATTATGAATATGACAGTGAGGCTAAATGTATGTGGAGCTTGTGTCAAACAAACACTAAAGAACATGTTTGGCTCAGTTCAGTTCAATTTAGTGTCATTTTACTATGAAAGCATGTCATAACATCTATTTGCCATTCCCTCTGGAGAATGCACCCCAGTGCAAAATATAATCTGACAAGACAGAGGATACAAGATACCAAATACAAAACGCTGTGATGGGACAGGACAGTGCAAATAAAAAGTACATGAATATATGTAATTCATAAACATAAATAAGAAAGCTAGAGGCAATAGTTATAGCAATAGTTACGTCCTCCTCTTCTTCTCCTCTCTTTGTATTATCTCTTTTCATTTGTTACTTTTTACTTTTACTTTTTACTTATCTTTGTCTTCTCATTTATGTTTCTGTTTTCATCTCTTTTCCACTGTTTCACATCATGCTCTCTACTCTGATCTGTAGGCTCATGTATATTTTCAAATGATATTTTTCGATTACTTTTTGTGTTTCTGCCTCTCACTTTCTCTGTGGTTGCCTGTTTTACCCCTCATTTTCTTATTTTCTGTATATTTTTTACATAAATGCAGGTTTTTGCTTCTCAAATCCACATTGCATCTGGAAGTCACACCTTTCCTCTCTCTCTTTCCCCCCCCACAGACCTACGAGCAGCGTAAAATTGTGGAGTTCACCTGCCACACGGCCTTCTTCGTCAGTATTGTAGTGGTGCAGTGGGCAGACGTCATCATCTGCAAGACCAGGCGCAACTCTGTGTTCCAGCAGGGCATGAAGTGAGTCCAAAACACGCCGCAAAAATGTGTTGATCCAGACAAGTGGTTCCATTGTAGAGTCAGTGAAAGAAAGGGCGATAACTTTAACCTTGTTTTCCGGTGCAGCTTCACTCATTTCACGAATTCAGCTCTGCCAACTTTAAGCTATCTCTGTGTCCAACTCTGAATTTGTGCCTGCACATTCTTAAAAGCATCTTCTTTTTGCTCCCCTTCATCTTTTCTGGGTCTTTCCTGGTCTGTCTTCTCCCTGTGGAGCACTATTTGGCAGGCAACATTTATAGGCCAGGCACACAGACCCACATACAGCAACACTCTAACATTCTTCTTCTGTCCTCAAATTCTGCCTGTAGGGAGAAAACCTTGAAACTGCTTTCCAGTCCTAAAGTAGATTTTGACCTGATGTAGTCCATTTTCCATGGTGGAGCACAACAGAGTGTGATTGATCCTTACAAGCATAAAAAAATGTGTCCATGTATAAATAAATTGACTGAATTCAGCACAGCCACACATGAGACCACTGCAGACTCCTAACATTAATCTGAAAGCAGCTTTGGAAATGTTTGAACTGATTTCAGGAGTAGACTGCAACGAATATCATCTAAGCTTTTATAAACAGTATGATTATAATATGACTGTAATATGACTGTTAAATACCTAAATTCATCACATTCAACCTGTTTGAGCTGCTAATTAGTCACCACAGTGTGTAGTAAATACATGTGCAGACCTTTTTCATATTGAGCAAATGTTTAAGTCGGCAGTCATACTTGATTCAATCATCCTCAGTCCAAAAGAGTTTGGATTCAAAAGCATTAAATAGATGATAATAGACTCCACATATTTCTGTAAGCAGTGTCTGTAGTAGTGGAAGTGCATCCTGTGTATCCCTGAAGGATATTTCTCTCTTCAGTGACCTTATTTTCCGTCTCCTCGCTGTCCTCATGTTCCTGACTCCCTCCCTCTTCCTGTCTGCTTTCATCTCTCTGCCTCCCTGTCTTGTATGTATTTTCTGTAACTGTGTATTTTTTTTTTACTCTCACAGGAATAAGATTCTCATCTTTGGCCTGTTTGAGGAAACAGCTCTGGCTGCCTTCCTCTCCTACTGCCCTGGCATGGACGTGGCGCTACGGATGTACCCGCTCAAGTGAGTGCTGTACCATCACACACCGTGTTGTTTTTGTTCTTTATGAAGTGGTGAATTAGAAAAGCGGACTGGAAACGGTGAAATTTCAGTTTTCTCAGTGTATTGCAAACGCATTTTTAGGTTCTCTTCAAGTGGAACATTTCACTAATGGCAAATGTATTTATAAAGCACATTTAAATACAGGTATAGCTGAGCAAAGAGCAAACATCAACATGAGAAATAAACACAACATGGAAAACATAGACAATATAGCAGCCAATCAGATCAGGAGGGCTGGAACTCTAGTTTATGAAAGTATATTGTGAGTCAACAGAGTGAGCAGATCTGATCGAGAAAGACAGGTGGCTCCACGGTGTAGGGGCCGTCATGTGGCCGCAGGTATTTTTAGCAGCTGCCAGCGGCCGCATCACTGACTGGGTGTGGCCACAAGTGCAACATGCCTGAGGGTCTCAGCCCCTAGAGGGCAGTGCAGCAAAACTTTCCTCTGACAAATGCAGAGTGAGGAACAGCCAGCAGTCAGACGACCTGAGGGACCTGGAGGTCGAGCTGGGGCTTCAGAGGTCTGAGATACAGGAGGGGAGCAGACCATTCAGGGCTTTAAAAACAAACAGCAAGACCTTAAAAGCTCACTGGCAGCCGCTGAAGGCAGGCAGGTAGAAGACTAAAGTGGTCCCTCTTTCTGGAAACAGTCAGAGGCCAGGCCATGGGATTTTGCCCCCCAGCTGCAGGCAGGACAAGGGCAATTAGCAATATGGAGGAATTACAGTAATCAAGCTGTGAAGAGATGAAAGCATGGATTTTTCTTTTCTAAATCACTCAAAGAGAGGAAATGTCTTATATTGGGAAATAGTCTGAAGTTGAAAGACGCTGGATTTTACTGCTGCCTTTACCTGGTTGTCAAATTTAAAGGCAGAGTCAAAGATCACAAGGATCTTAGCGTCAGGCTTCAGGTAGTAGACTTTGGATTTGCTCTCATTCAGTTGGTGAAAATTCTGGGTGAAAATGTCCTCAAGGCAATCTCCCAGGCAGCTTAGATGGAGCCCTACAGGCAGCATGTAGCTGAGGAAGCCAAATGGTTTGGTTTGATGGCCCAAGAACTCCAAAATGGCTCTACACATCCTGACATGTAAAATATGTATCATCACAACATCTCAGAAATGTTGCTGATGTGGTTGCAAGGTTTTAACAACATTCATAAGGGCATTTCTTTATATTTGTGTTTACATGAAAGCATGAAATATGCTGACCACCACTGACACTGAAAACATGTTGCTCCATACTAATGCATTTTTGAAAGTCTGCTGCCATTTTTCTCAAGGATTTGTCTTCCTGCTTTCAGGAAGATAGTTGAAATGCACATAGTTTACATTTCTTTTTTTTTTTTTTTGCAACATTTCAAAAGTTTGCATGGAAAATCATTTGACAGAGTTGAACTGGAACAAAGCTGGAGATCAGGCTCTTGAAATACCAAATGAGACCTAAAACAAGAGGAACAAAGCAGGACATGATGCAAAAGCCTGTACGTGAAGAAGTTCTGTTCAGCATGTCGCCCAAATCCTTATCGCTCCGGTGTTTAGAGAAAGAAATGAGACAGATGACGGTTGAATTTCCTGCAGGCTTCTCATCCCTCCATGTTCTCTCCATCTGTTTTCTCTCTCTCTCTCACTCTCTCCCTCTCTCTCTCAGGCCCAGCTGGTGGTTCTGTGCGTTCCCGTACAGTTTCCTCATCTTTGTTTACGATGAGATCCGAAAACTCATCCTGCGCCGGAACCCCGGAGGTAAGACCACACACACACACACACACACACACACACACACACACACACACACACACACCATGTTTTTCTAAATCTGGACTGCAGCCTGTTACTGATCTAGCAAAATATGCCTAGTTTTTAGTCTAAAAACGGTTCTGTTACCATGTAATTGTATAAATAGTGGAAAGCAAACCCGCCTGAATTCATTCTGCCCAGTTGTTTATTTGCAGAATAGGCTTGACCCATATTTTTAGTCTGACATAAATATGAATGACTGAAATCTGTACTTTGCATTATTGCAAGTAGCATCAAACATCATCATATTAGATTTTTCTTAACACCTCTTTTCTTTCTTTTTCCCTTTTTCCTTCTCTTTCTCTCCTTTCTTTCTTCCTCTCTCTGCAGGCTGGGTGGAAAAAGAGACATACTATTAAATTATCAAACCATTCTTTACTTCTCACCCCCTTTTCCTCCCCCGAACTCATCCCCCTCTTTTCTCTCTTTCTCTCTTTCTGTCTTTCCTCCCTCCATCCATCCTCCCTCCTCTCTCACACACTCAAACTGTTCAAGATAACTGTTTACTCCTCCTCCTCCTCCTACAACTTCCCCCTCTCCACTTCTCTTCCTCCTCTTCCTGCCCTTCATCCTCCCATGTTCATCTCCTAAAAAAAAACGAAACGCCAAGACGACGCGAGGACCAACGACAGAGGAGGAGAGGATGAAGGGGAGGGGGGTCGGTTTGTTCGTCTTCCCTGTCCTCTCCCTCCCTCTGTCCCCCATTTTTTTTTCTATCCAAAGACTACAGCACTAGTCTGCCAGTAATACTGTTGTGCCGATGTTTATGAACACACTGTTAGATCCAGACACTCTTCATATGTGTACTATAACTACACTGCTGTGTGGAACTGAATAAAGAGTAAAAACAATAAATAATAATAATAATAATAATAAAAAAAGAAAAACCTGACCGCTGTTCCACTCCCATCACTGTTGCAGCAACACGGCAGCTCCTGTCTAGACTCCCAACTGGCGATTTGAGCGGGTGGGTGGCGTCATCTTTGGGTTTTCTTTTGTTTGTTTGCTTGTTTGTTTGTTTGCTTTTTCACCCAATGTGTGCCACAGAAGCCCCGCTCCCCAATCACTGCCATTTCTCGCCATTCCTCCCTTTCTCTGCCCCTTCCCTCCTTCTTTCCTTCCTTCCTTCCTACCTTCCTACCTGTCCCTTCTCTTTCTCTCTTTTTGCTCACTGCCAGTCCCCTACTTTGACAACTCAATGAAAAATCAGTCCCATCTCTGAACTCACCATGAAACCGAAGAACTCACTCACTCACGCCCTCTACAGGGAGGACAAAAAAATAAAGAAAGGTCACCCTGTCCTGACTCCCTCCCTCGCCTCCTCCCTGTCTTTCCTCGCTCCTTCCTCCTCCTCCCCTTTGTTCTTTTCTGCTCGTGTTGTTGTTGTTTTCTAATAGACGACTGGGTGTTTTTTAAAAGCGAAATTGTTTGTAAAAGTTTTTTGGTTTTGTTTTTTTTTTTTTTCCTTTTTTTATGTTTGGAGTGGGTCTGAGAGCTGCTTGTTTTCATTCGGACATGACAAAGCACACCGTCTCTCCCTCTTTCTCTCTTTCTCTCTCTCTTTCTCTCTCTCTCACTCCTCCTTTGCTCCCCTCTGCCTCCCCCGTCTTCTCCCTGCCTGTCTATCCGTCCCTGTTTGTCTGTCTGTTTGTGAACACCGTGCAAAATCTCCGTCCTTGTAAACCCTCCCCGATGCCGAATACCTGCCTCCTCCCCATCCTCCCTCTCCTGCCCTCAACCCTCCTGCCCCCCTCCCCTGTTGAAAAAAAAATTTACAATCTTTCTGTGTCCTCGGAAAAAGAGATTTCTCTCCGATTTCATTATTTAAATCAGTGGAAAAATGGAATAAGGCACTGTACCTTGACTTGCGAAACAGCAGCAAAAAAAAAAGACAAAAATGAAATAAAATAGAAGGATCTCTCTTTTTTCAGCTTGGTCTCGAGTTTGTTTTTGTGTGGAGTTTTGTCAGAAAATGGAAATAAATGCTGTGACCAACTCTTATTTATGGCATTAGTGTCAAGTCATGTTTTCTACCTTAGAGGTTTTGAAAGGTTCCTTGCACTGAGAGCTTCAGGCCAAACATAAATGTAGTGGCATGAAGGCAAGCAAAACCAATGGGCTGATGCAAGAGGGTGGTAACTTCATAAACTGAGGTAAAGAGAGAGGCCTTGGGTTTTTTCAACTTGAGCGAAAAATTCACCTGCCACAGCAAAAAGAAAAGATTCACCTTCAAGTACGACTCGTGCTCTTAGTGTCCTTCCAAAATGAACACTGAGCTCATTGTAGTGAGTGAGTTCTGTGAAGAATGGTTAGGCACACATTGCTTTGCTTTCAGCTAGGTGAAGTGGTGTCACACTCACTGTCCCTGTTTGAATAGACTGTTCAAGTCAAGCAGCCAAACTCATGCAAGTCATGTGAGAATATTTTTTTTTTTTACTTCATGCTCATAAAAAGAAAAATGTGCAAAATCCACATAACATGCATTCAATAACATATATTTTATTTGCACGCAAGGTCATTCATTTATTCAACAGAGCAGAGGAGAGAGACTGTAAAATAATGTGGATTTTTGCCCTCTGCAGATTAACTTCTTTTCCTCCGACAAATTTCTCCTGGCCCTATAAAATGCAGAAACCACGAGTACTTTTCCATTTTCCTGTTGTTATGACAACACATGCGCACGCATACTTCACAGTTGTCAGGTACAGGGAATTCTTGTGAAGCCTTGAGTGGAATCTGAGACTTTAGCTGAAGAACTGAGGACCCAGGACGACGTGAGCTCAAGGTTCAGTGACGATAACCAGCACTGATAATACACAAGGGATTTAACCGTGTAGCAGTGGAGGCAACCATGTCAGAGCATTATAACAAGAATGTTGCTACACAAGGAAGGAGAAATTGTTCACAAAGTCTTTCAGGTTAGATGCATAGTAAATGTCACTACTCCACACCACAAGGATCGTGCAACCACCTATAATGGTTGTAATCAAAGAGAGAAATTGTTATGAATGTGTCTGCTGAGTGTTTCTTATGTATATATCCACTGTTGGATGGGCTGCTGTTATGGCCTATTATGGTAATATTGAATCCTCCAAAATGTATTGAGTCTATAAGAACGTTCAACGAACAAAATGCAAAAATTGAAAAATGTTCTGTGTTTTACCCCATCAGGAAAATAGGTTACTTAAAATGAAACTTCAAGCAAAATTAAATTGCAAGCAATTTTCCCTTCAAGGAAACTGAAATCTAAAAAGTAATATCCCAGTGTTTTGTATTTGTATTTATTTATTTCAGTAGCCTTTTACAGGCGAGCACAAGAGGAACATCAATATGTCTTCTGGTAAGCATAAAAATCATCATCAGAGATGGACTTTTTCCTGCCAAAAACAGTCAATATTGCAGCTCCAGTACTAGACTAGTTGACGTTTGTCCTAATAAACATGAATTTCAGTAGGAATAGAATCTAATAGAAATAGTAGTTTATTGATGAAATCATTTAAAAAAAAAAAAAAAAAATGATGCACAAGAAAAAAAAAAAAAAAAAAAAAAATTAACAGCAGAGGTTAAAATGCAGCCAGAACAAGAAACCCTTTTCAATTGGGATTTTAACATAATAATTTCATATTAGTATTAGATTTATTTAATATTATGCTGGACGTTTTTTTTTAGTATATTGATCAAAATTTAAATCCAAATTAAAGATGTTGCCAAGGTTTCTTGTTGATGGTTTTGTGCTGGAGGCAATATGTCCTAACATAAACTTGATTTAATAACAGACAGGAGTAGGTCACATAATCCAGATCTTGGTTTTGTCGGGGTTGAAGTGAAGGAAATGATAAACCATCCCTCCTCTGACATCAGCTAACAGCCATGCACAAAGGAAACTTAAACAGTATGCACAGAAAGGTAAAGTTGTATATCATCGGCATATGAAGATATATTGTGTCTGCTAATAATACGCCAAAGCGGTAGCATATACCATAAAACTTCACTTAAAAGCCAACTCCCAATTAAACACAGTCTCTTTTAATTGGCCGGTACATGTATTGACAAAAAAAACTGGTCCCTAATTGAAGCTGGGTTACATTAAATATTCACATCAAAATTCACTGAGTCAGAACACCAGCTAAAGTACCAGTATGATTTTGGTTTAATAATTATCACTCTTAAGCCCATGAAGCTCAAATAATTATTCCAATAGGTATGAAGAGTCATGCTCTGTGTGCGACTTCACCTGAATCAGTAGCAGCTCATTCAGCACCTGAAGGAGGATATTTTCTGTACTGATAAGTAACAATTAGCAGGAGATTATGCCTGGATAACAGAATGAGAGGCACTAAGAAGCTGATCAGTAGGGACAAATAGCATTAGCAGTGTTTAGCACAGGAAAGTGCTCTGTTCTTGTATTTGTGCATACTGTCTTATTATAATACTCAATTCCAAAAGCATTCAGCCTTCTTGCATTTCCATTTTATGCATTATAGCTGATGATTTGTCCAGGAGGGCCTTTTGTCAAAGTGAATTTTACAGTTTTACAAGCAGAACTTAATTGCAGCAGTTTATAACATAGGCATTTGACACCATAAGTAATCTCAAATAAAGTAAATGAATAAAACAAAGTTTGTAAAGTGTAGTAGGAGGTGGGAAGAGTTAGACCTGGATGGAGAGTGTTTGTCCACGCAGGTCTGTGGTACATGGGGATAAATGAGAAGTTCACTATCTGATACAGACCAGCTCAAATCCAGCAGGTTTAAATTATTAGGTTTGTCCTATGACCCCTCTACCCACACACTTCTCACACTTCACACACACACACACACACACACACACACACACATTTCCACCTCTTTTCCTTACTCCGCTCACTACATACAATCTATTAAACCAGGAATTTAAAAAAAAATCTTTGCTTGTTGCCAGTTCACTGAATGTCTGTATGTTTAGGTCTTTCTCTCTTAAACAAAACAAAAATACATGTCATATACAGTGTTTTATTCAGACTATTCAACTATTACAGGGTTTAGTTAACCTGTACTACTCATTGACTGAATTCATCTCACTTTTGTTATCTTTGTGTTCTCTATTATTGCCCCCGGTTTACTGTAAAGCACTTGGCGACAAACCTATTCGTCTAAAGCACTCTATAATAAATGAACCAATTGTCAGAGCTAAACAATCTTTAGTTTAAGCGCTGCGAGAACAATGAATCAGTCAGTTTGTCAGTAGCGTTTATTGCAATAATGGTCATTTAGAAAAGGCCATTTTACACCCTGTGAATAGGTTTAGGTTGAATGGCTGTATTCTGGGACTTGTGAATGGATGGGTGTGTGTGTGTGTGTGCGTGTGTGTGTGTGTGCGAGTGTGTGAGTGCACACAAGTGACGGAGTGCAAGGTTGTCCATGTTTCATGAATACAATTACAAGGCTCAGGGAGCAAATGAGTGCTCTTAGCCACTTGACACGCACACACACACACACACACACACACACACACTTCTAACCTGAGGATATAGGTCACCCCGTATAGTGTGTTCATATTGTCCATCCTTCCTTTTCTTCCTCTCTATTGCTTTGTGCAACCTATTGTGATTTCTTCCTATTGTGATTTCATCCTATTGTCTGTCAATGGGAGTTCCCCACTCGTCTCTTGGCACACAGACGAACGCAGGACTGTAAAAAATGTAACACAGCAAGATTTGATAAAAGCCAATGAGATGAAAATAATAATAATTAAAATGGGTGAAAGCTGTAAAAGTAAAATAAGAAAATACCGTGTGTGTCTGTGCATGTGTGTTTGTGTGTGTGTGTGTGTGCCTGTTGGTAAAAATGTTTTTTTTTTTTTTTTTTAATGGGTTGAAAAAGCAACAGTGGTTTTGCCAGCAGCCTAAAAGCCTAGAGGAGGGCGGTCACAAAAATATACCATGTTTTTCTAGAAGTGTCCACACATGCACACACCCACACACCAACACACAAAGGCATACAGGCATCTATGCGCACACTCACTCTCTCTCTCTCTCTCACACACACACACACACACAGACAGAGCCAGGAATGCACTAATAAAGCATGTTAGAAGAGAAAAGAGAGGATGCCTTATAGAGGTGCAGCCAGCTACCTCGACTCATTATGGCGCCTGCACATACACACACGCACACACACACATGCACACACACACCTCCTTCTCTTATCTACTTGTACAAGCACATCAAAACACCTTTCCCCAAAACACACATACACTTTTTCTCAATCTCCACCCACCTTACACTAGTAGCCTTCTCCTACTTCTTTCTTCCAGGTCTCACACACGTGCACACACACATACACACACACACACACACACACACACACACACACACAGACACCTTCCTCTCTTATCTACTAGCATTAGCACACTAAAGCACCTTTCCTCTGACTCACATTCACCATACACACACACAGACACACACACCATATTCACTTTCACTAGCACTCTAAAACGCCTTTCCTCCAACACACACACACACACACACCTCCTCTCAGTCTTCTACCCGCTTACACCCACACACTAAAACGCCTTTTCGTGGACACCCCCCCCCTCCCCTTCAAACACAGACACACACCTTCTCTCAATCTCCAAGCCACCCTAAAACCCCTTTCCTTTCCTCCAAATCACACACACACACACACACACACACACACACACACACACACACATGGGCTCTCTCTCTTTGTCAGCCACTGCCCCCCCACCCCCACCCTCGCCCCCCTCCGCCCCCCCTCAGTAATCTGGCTGGCCCGTGGCCTCCTCTCTCTCGCTCCACTGTTCTGTGTGATAGAATATCGATCGGTTTGCCTCGGCATGGCGTGGAGGGGGAAGGTGGGGGGGGGCCCAGCAAGGGGGGGGCCAGTGGGTGTAGGAGGGTGGAGGGGGCGGGGGGGTGGCAGTGGTCAGACATGCAAGGTTGTTTCCACGGCAACAGCGGGATGGGTCAGAGGGTTGCCATGGCGCCTAGGTCGCAGGGGTCAGGGGGAGGGGTCTGGAGGGCCCACTCTTTCTCTATATGTGTGTGTGTGTGTGTGTGTGTCTGGGTGTTGGTTAATAGGAGGGGGGTTTGGTGGTGGGGGGGTTAGG
Source organism: Myripristis murdjan (assembly GCF_902150065.1). Lineage (NCBI taxonomy): Eukaryota > Metazoa > Chordata > Actinopteri > Holocentriformes > Holocentridae > Myripristis > Myripristis murdjan. The sequence goes on from NC_043990.1 coordinate 8,403,376, forward strand.
AGAGAGAGAGAGAGAGAGAGAGCGAGAGAGAGAGGTGTCCAGTCCAGCTATATTGGGTGTGTTAATAATAAATGGTGTTGTATGTGGTCGCTCTCCTTTTCTCTCCCTCCGTCTGTGTGTCTCTGTCTCTCTCTGTGTTTCCTGACACTGTACCGAACATGAGACGATCAATTCAGTTCAAATCAAATTTATTCATTTAGCCCTTGTAGGAAATATGATTCGGCACAGAGTGGTGTTTCACAGAGCAGCGTAAGGACATAAATCTACATAAAAACATAAGGAAGAACAAGAGCATACTGCATTTTTACAATATGAGACCTTTCAGTGCACATCTCATTGTTAAAGCTTCATGATGGAAACTCTTAAAATCAAACTGTCGACTACAATGTGATGATTGGAGTGACGATAGCAAGCATTTGTCTTTTTTTTATTTCATTTGGTATGAATGTATTTACATGGGCATATATCTCATACACGCAGACATGGTATCTACAAGCAATATCTGATTTTTAAGGAAAGATTTCATGGTAAAAAAAAAAAAAAAAAAAAAAAAAAGTTATTTAAATTTTAATGTGCAAAGATTTCTTCTTCCAGAAAAAGTAGCAGATAGCTGCTGATAAAAACATTCAAAAAAATCCCTTTCCGTCATCTCTCCTCAGCTCTTGATTCATACACATTAATGTGAGGGAAGGTTTTGATCTGTTGGATCTGATGTCAGGTCTGTCTTTTACATTTCTTACTGTTTGTTCCTTGTAACATTAATCTCAAAATTGAAGTTTTCTGTACTGTTCCTCTCATTTAATTTCTGTCTGAACAGAACCAGCACATAAACACTCAAAATGTAAAATCTACTATCAGATATTAGCATGTATACAAGTAATAAATGAACATAAAATACATTTGCTGTTGTGACATAATTAAGTGCTATTTGTATGTTCATAATCTTTTATTGAACACAGCAGTATTACGTTTACTCAGGTATGTTTTGACGTTACATATTTGACTTTTTACATGTTAAATCTGCTTAAGCACTGCATCAGATGTGTATCCCCATGTTTTAGCATGAGAGAGATCACATGGGATGTAACAGTAACATGTACTCAGTGTACACTTTTAGTAAGTGCTCTTTCACTCAGGTCGATTGATACAAAATTTCAGCACAGTAACAGTACTTATACTGTTGTGGCATATTAATATCCTGTTTTGTGAGCAACATACTTCATCCAAGAGGATGAGCCCATCCTAAAGGAAAATATAGTGCAAACCTGCTGTCAGATATGACAACGGGTCAGTAGTGACACACAGCTCAAATTGTACGTGTAAACAAACTTCTGCCGTGTCCAATTTAAAAATCACATTCATCCATTCCTCTCACCGTTGCTTTTGCCAGTCACAGAGACACAAATGCAACACGAGCAAACCTCCAGTGCTACAAACTGTTTTCTAGTGGCGGCGTTTCAGGATGCCGTAGTGTTTCATTAAACATGCTCGATGAGAGATGAGATCGTTTGCAGTTCTTCTCCTCTTCTTCTCCTTCCTCTTCCTCTTATGGGTGGAAGTGGAAACAGGCGCATCAATGCTCCGGTGACCAGCACAAGAACTGCAGGAGACACCAAAACCAAACCTCAAGGTGAGATTCACTCAGCAGCAGCAGCAGACAGTGTGTGAAACCCACAACTTGTCTGAGTTGTGGTCATCAGCGTGAGGCTTGGTTAATGTTGCTTACAAAACTGAAAGTCAAATTTTGATGAGTTATTTTCTGTGTGTGAAAATCTGGAGCCTTTCCACTTCACTGGCCAATCATTTTCTTTGACTTTTGAATGAAAATTAAAATCAAAATCACATTTTGGTGTCAAAGGTCATCCTAAATATTCCCGCCCACTTCCACTTGGGGTGGGAAATTCTACAGCAAGTACAGTATAGCCAATATGAGGAATGTGACTTTTAAAATTTAACAATTTACCAATTCCCTACCAAACAACATATTAGAAACAAATAGATCAAATGGATCAGAAGACGTATATGTTCATATGTTATGGTATTAGCCAGCCAGGCATAGCAAAATCCCCTCATTAACTCAAGTTGAGATTGGAGCTAATGTGATATTTGTTCCACACATGTGAAGTCCTTGCTTATGGCTTTAAGTAACAATAGTTTTTTTTCATAGCCTATGTTCTGTATTACTGTATTTATACATCAATCCTCCAGGCAGAGTTTCTCCAGCCATGGGAGTAAAAGTAGTTGTGGTAAATGATTGATGTTGCCCATACCAGGGAAATGACTGCACATCAGTATTTTAGAAAGTGAGGCGACAATTTTGCCAGCCTCTGAGTAAGAAAACCATAGATTACAATCTGGCTTGACTTTAATCACAGAGGCATTTCAGCACCAATATCTCTCTTAGATGTTAAATCAGCAGACCAAAGAGGATCTTAAAGTAATGGCAGCAGGGTGAAGCCGATCCCTTGATGCCACAGTGTTAACCAGTGCAGCTCCTCCGTCCCGGTTTCTATCCTTACAGCAGGGTTATCAAAACAACTGATCCAGCCACATTTCAGCGCTGCTGTTCACCCACTGCTGGCTGCAGAGGAAAATCTGTGGAAGGAAGTGAGTAGAACGAAAGAAAAAAGAACAAAGGAAAAGGGGAAAAAAAGAGGGAGGAACTCACCAATTAGAGAGAGAATGACGCCCATTTTCTCAAACAGAAAACGCCAAATCAGACACATTTTGTAGAGGAAATTCCAGAAGGAGCGATCTGCAGACAGAAAATAAGACAAAAAAAAAAAAATCAGCCAGCTACTTCTATGAAAAATAGGTTTTGTTTGTGAACATATTCTCAAAGACAAAACAAATTTGTCTGTCGTCAAGAATTTGTGAACATGAATGTGGTGGGCTATGATTACTTGAAGGTCGCTTGACAGTATTATTTCTGGAGATAATTTCTTTTAAGAGAACATTATTGCACCTTCCTCTCTCAGATGACTTCAGGTGATCAAACGTGAGCAGTTGGGAAGAGCAGCCACTCACCTGATCCAAAAGTTGGGTCAGGTCCTTCATAAAATGGGAACATGGAGTTGCAGACGGCTATCGTAATGCTGCCAGAGAGATAAGAGGGGAGAGCGCGGTTAATCTCGATTAGCAGGCAAGATGTGCTGCTCATTCTCATCTGCACAGTTGTAACACAAAGTAACTGCAGCTTTACTCTGTTTGTCCACTTGTTTACTTGTGGAGTTGACTTTGCATACCTTTATAGACTCAATTTTAATAATGTACATTCATAGTATAGCTACAGTGGCTATACAAGCAATGGATTGTTATTATTATTTGGCGATATGAATTCTCTCATCATCAGCAGCTATTTGAAATGAAAATATAATTGATTTTGGTTTATTTTGGTGTGTGGGTTTTCACAGGATGGTCATCCAGTTGTTTTATGATATGCACGTGATGATAAAGTGGTAATTTTGTCCACGTACCACACTGAAAACAGAATGATGAAGAAGAAGGCGAGGCGCAGACACGGCAGGGAGTCATCCTCGGAGGGGCTGCTCATGCACCCCGCCACCGTCCTGCAGCGGACGCGCCTCACACATTTGGCCAAGCTGCTGCAGCTCAGACACTGGACCACACGATGGCGCTGTGAGTCCTCCGGCCGCAGAGCTCTGAGCAAGGGCCTGGGTGAATATGAAACGAAATATTTCCTTTTTCTTTACTTCCCTTGTCTATCAGAGCACTGGGAAACAAGAAACACGTGGATGCAGGCACTTTTTGCAGTTGCAAAGTCTGTAAAAGCTTATAATCTTTAAAATCAGAAACAGGCCTGCACAGGTCCTGAATATCATGTTGTTTTTTTTAAACCTGCAGTCAAACAGGTCTACAGCTATTCGTGTGTAGCTCAACGGCAAAAATGGAATAAACATAAATGGAATAAACATTTCATGTCTGCCAACAGGCATTAAAGTGTGAATTATTAACCTTAATACCTTCTGTGCGAATAACTTCTTATGCACACAGCAATAAATAAATAAACAGTACTCTATATAGGCCTAATATACTGCAGACATAGTTAGGGACATTCTTAAAACCCCACAAAGAACAGAATTGTAATATTACATGAATATTAAAGTGATAGTAACCTATGGTTGATTAAAAATGTGCTATGTGAGGCAGGCTGTATAATAAAGTCGCTTTGACTCGGTATTTGCTGAAAGTCAATGCCATGAGCTCGCCAGTGCTGTAAACACCATGTTCACCAGACACACACTACCACACACACACATGCACACACCAGTTCCGGTAGTAATATCAGCCTACAGCTGATTAAAAACACCATCAAGTGTGGAAAAAGTCGCTGTAAAGCAGTGTTGAGCGCTACAGACGCACAACAAGGAGCTAAATAACTATAACAGGGATTTTATTGTGGTTTTATTGGTTGGTGATAGCCGAGATTAGGCCTGTCGTGCTCGGGCAAATAATCCGCCTACCTCAGACTGTAGCGATGAATGACTCTGAGGGCTCCGTCTTCATTTATTCTGATCACCACCGACCCCATGCTGTTGCAGATTATAATCCCCACAGTGTAAATCTGCGGTAGATTTGTTGTTTGGTGCGTTTAAACTCTTACATTTGAGCACTACGCAGTCGCTGCTCGAATTTTCTGCGCAGCATTTCCTCCTTTTAACTTTTTTTTCCCCTTTCATTTGCTACGGGAAGTTCCATCATTGCACGGTGGGAGGAGAGAGACGAGAAACATAACAGTAGGAAGGACTTAATGATCCAGTGGGCGATTTAAGGTGAACAGGCACCAGCATGGACAAGAACCAGTCTATCAGCTCTGTCTACCATTTCATTTAACACCTGCAGCACTTAATGTAGGCCACTGTGAGTTTATGTGTATGCCGAATTGAGCTGTGTATCTTATTATTAATCTTGGATAATCTTGGTTCTCAAGATAAAAACTAACAGATTAACAGGAATCAGCTGTACTGTGCATTCTCATACACTGGTCTTCAATACCACACTTAGGTGCAATAACCTATTTCAATACCACACTTAGGTGCAATAACCTATAGTGTAATAACTCCTGTCCATGTTTGCACTTGTACATATATTTTTTCTTTCTTTTTATTCTATATATATTTATATTTATATTCCTTTCTTTATTTTCTTGACTAATTGCTCTTTTTTTTACACTTTGAGTGGGAGTTGTTATTGCAACAAAAAGTAATTTCCCCCTGGGGATCAATAAAGTATTCTGATTCTGATTCTGATTCTGATTTGTAATTAGACAATACAATTTACAAGTTAAATTTATATAGTGCATACAGAATTTATTACTTATATCATGTACATTTTTATAATGTTTTTTTTTTTTTTTTTTTTTTTTTTTTTTTTTTTTTTTTTTTAAATGCGTAAACCATGACGTCCCCCCCCCCTCCCGTTCTGAATACTCTGCTGTGATTGGCTAATTCGGTTAACGGCTCCTTCACGTCATATCACGCCACCATCCACCGATCGTTGAATCGTTGATTTACAATCAGTGTTAACCAGCGCCACCTTCAGTCAAAAAAGACGTTACTGCAAAAACAGGTTAGACGCATTAAATATATCTATTATTATAATATGTATTTTATTAGTTTGTTATCATTGTTGCTAAGTATTAACCCTCTTCAGCTTTATTTAAAACTTTAAATGTGAGCGTTAACTAGCTGACAGATGCTAGCTGGGCTACATGAAGGCCTTGCTGCTGGTGCCAACTGAAGTTTTGTCGAGAGGAAATGCGTAAAATAGGCTAATTTAGCTTGTAATAAAATCACTTTCGACTTTTAAATTATTAATATATTAGCAGGACAGTTTGGCTGATGCTGTGTAGTGGCCATTGTCCCCGTACCCTGTGTTTGTTGATCTGGTTTAGACAGCAGAGGTGGCCAAAATAGTCCCAAGTTAACTGACAGGACGTGTTTGTTAACTGAACATGTATTTTAGGTCAAATTGTAGTTTCCAACAAATAATGGCAGGTCTTTTTCAAGGTACTTTTTTTTTTTTATTATTTCAAATTTGCTGATATGTAACCAGAGTTGTGCCAAATGAAGGGAAAAGAAAGAGTTTGGTTCTGGAGTTGTGATGGCAGTATTTTTTTTATTTTATTTTATTTTTTTTTTTAAAAGAAATCAGCCCTGCCTTGATGGCTCCTTACTCGTCCGGTTTATATTTTCTGCTGCTGTGTGTTTTCTCCTCTAATGATGCTTACATTGCCCGTTGTTTTTGCTGTGTCCTTAATATAAGTTTTATTAGTTGTGAGAGAAATCACTTCCCAGATGCTGAAGTGCTGTCTGCCGTTTGGGTCACGAGCTGAGCCTCATCACCTGCTGCTGTCCACACACACACACACACACACTTATACATGTGCCCCCCTTTTCTTGCTGCAGCCTCAACTCTGTCGTCATGGAAACAGCTAAGATGCCGAGTGGTGGAGAGAGAAGGTGTGTGGAGAGAGAGTGAGAGAGAGAGAGAGAGAGAGGGAGAGAGAGAGAGACTGAGAAGGTATAGATAATGTTTCTGAAGGACATGTACAGATTAAAGGTGAGTGTGTTTTATTGAATGTCTCTAAATAACACACATACACACACACACACACACAGGCCAATACATACACCAAACACACACACACACACAGGCCAATACATACACCAAACACACACACACACACACACACACACACACACACATACACACACACACACACACATGCACATACTTTGGG
>NC_043990.1:8412638-8437638 GCF_902150065.1 Myripristis murdjan
TCTCTCTCTCTCTCTCTCTCTCTCTCTCCCTCGCTGCCATTTTGTTTTACTCCTTTCCCTGCATTTCTTTTTGAAAGATAAGATGACTAAACTACTGTATATTTGTGTGATAATGTATTTTTAGGAGCAATTTATTTCAGAGCCCAGATTTGCCCTTTTCATCACACACACACGCACGCACGCACGCACGCACGCACACACACACACACACACACACACACACACACACACACACACACACACACACACACACACACACACACACACACACACACACACAGACAAGATAAGGCTCTGGTTGCAGCCTCCATTCAATTAGCCTAATTTCCAGCACAATTACTGTTGATGCTGGACACCAATAGCGCCGTATTTTTTTTTCCTGACACAGTGAGCTGCTACCACGCTCGCTCTGTTAGGGCCTTTGTAGTCAACTAACATAACAGTGATGATGATGATGATGATGATGATGATGATGATCAACGTTTTCTTCCCTTTTTTCTCCTGTTGTTACAGAAACTCATCGGTGCCATGTTGGTGTTGGTTTCCTCCGGACAGTCCGAGGCTGCAGGTAAATTAATGGAAATCCTATTGGTCAGGGATGACACCCCCCCACCATCACACACACACACACACACACACACACACACACACACACACACACACACACACACACACACACACACACACACAGGTTTGTTCTGTATGAGGCTCCATATACAGAGAAACAAAATGACCGACATGCCGGTGCATCGATTCTTCTAAAAGTCTTATAACTCAAGGGTTTCATCCCAAAACATATGATATCTGAAATTCATCAAGTACCATTTGAAAAGGAAACAACAGAAATGATCTCTACTCAATAAGTCAACTATTTTATGAGTGTTAAGATGACTTAACGTCAATATTAACACAAAAAGTGCTTCTCTTCGAAATTCTTTACTGACAACACAAAAGATCATTTCATACCAGCAATCAATATAGCAGAGTGATTTTTTGTAAAGATGGATATCCCATTTTTTGGAACGAAACTCTCTGCTCTTCAATTGCTTCAGTTGCGAATCAATAAATTGCGTATTGTAATAATTCATCCGCCATGCACATTTGCGTATCTGACCACATTTCTGTAGCCAATTTATGTGCTTTAATAAGTGAAATTTATCATTTTGATATCCACCTAAATCTAAATCTAAATCGTTCACGACCTAATACGCTTTTTTCTGGTGTTATTACATGATAAATTAATTAAATGATATAGTTATCTTTGCTGCCTCAGTGACCCCCATATCCGCGTGGGACAACTGAAGTTTTATGTAATCTCACCTAATGAAGCCTAATCCAATCTGAGCTAATATGGTTCAGTCTAATCCAGATAAGCACTTTATCACATCGTTATCATCATCTTCACGTTCAAAGAAAACACATGAAGGAAAACGGCGCAGTTTTTTTCTTGATAAGTTTTAATGGCAGGAATTTATGGAAATCAGAAAATGCACAAATCCCTCTGTTTCGTATCGGCTGATAAATTAGACAAATAAGTTGAAGTATTGTTAATGCTTGTCGTTTATTCACGTATTTTGTGTTGGAAAGAGGCCATAATAAATATGCAAAAATGTAAATTTTAACGGGTTCTTTTAAAGACTATTTTTAATATCGAAATTCACTGCACTGATACACTCAAATAATTTTATGTTTGTATTTTTACATAAAATTTATTAGATATTTGACTATGCAAATAAGTCAAATAAGCAGATAATGTTGAGGAAGCATCATATCAGTTAATATCATACAGGCTAATGACAAATATCAAATAATACTCACACACAGCCTACACCTAACTTCATCTACCGCATGCAGGTATTTGCATACAGTGAAACTTTGATTTTACTCTGAGTAATACTCTGTGAAAAATAAAAGTGTCAAGAGGTATTTAGGCCGCTTACGGTAAAGTAGCTTTGAAAATGGATCGCCTAAATGAAACGGAGGCTAAATACCCAAAACTGAAAATAAAAAATGTCACGAAAAAAGAGAATCAGTAAGCCGTTTGACTTGCTCGGGCTATTTAGTGTCTCAGATATTTTGCATATATGAAAATCTATTTTAAATAATTATCAGTAGGCCTATAGGCAGTTTGGATTTTGGTTTAAAAAAAGCGTAAGACTACAGACTGACCTCTGGAGATGAAATTGTTCCTGTTGTGTCCTAAAATCGCCCAGGCTTTCATATGACCATTTGTCATCCATCGATTTTCCGTCCAAACCCCGACGGTATGATTTGAATTTTAATTGATGAATAATAATAAATGATCTGAATGACTGCCCCTCTGTTCTTTAGAGCTACTGTAAAATTATAAACCTTTTTTAAGTAGGCTGTTTTTGTTATGTCACACATGATCGAAATTTTCATTTTAAGTTGAACTTGACTTGAGTGTGGGTGTAAATCTCTAAACTGTCTCTTAAGGCCTTTATAGTTCCAGTTAGAGACGAGTAAAGCAAGAGGTGGAGCAGATAAATATATATAAATGTGAACTTTGAGGAGCCACACACACACATACACACACTTCTCTCCTGATCATGGCCTAATTGCCGGAGCACTGTGGAAAAGCATGTCGTTGTTGTCATTACAGCCATTATGTGATTATTTGGTGACGGAGCCTGTTTGGTTTTATTACAGACTCCGCTGCCTTTTCATCAATTTGTGCGGAGCGTCTGTCGCCGTGGCCCCGCGAGCCAGACCGGCACCATGACCCCAGGGTCAAAGGTCAGCTGGCCACTCCGCCATTACCACAACTCATCACCCCCACCTCCAGCCCTGCTCCGTTTTAATCATCAGTAAGCACAAAACAGACCCTCTTTCTTCTGACATAAAAAACACAGCAGTCTAATGCAAAGTCATTCAGAAATGTTTTGTTTTTAGTCCATTTTAATCACACATGTCCTGACTCACACAGCAAATCAAAAGTAGGATCAACAATGGCTATTTAGACTGATTATAAATAGAAAACAATAATAAAGCACATTCATAATTTCTGCATGCAAGTATTTGCATGTATTTCTGTGGCAGTGTGATTTCAGGTTCATTTCACATCACATATGAACTCAAGTTACCTGTCACAAGTCATTTTAATTCTGCCAAATGTATTTCTATCCAGGAAAACAAATAATTTTCATTGTTTAAACCCTTTAAATCATTATGGAGGAATTGATACAAATTTTAAAATACTAAGCTTCTAATAATGTAATGGTCTACCACTAAAGCTCGGATATTTAACTACAGGCTACCTGGTATTTTTCCTTGCTGCTACCTGGATAATTAGGTACATGTGATTATAAGTTTCTCATGGCTGATATCTACTTGACTCTAAACGCACCAACAAAGCAAAACAATTCAGCTAATTAAACCAGCCATTGTGCATGCTTGTACAATTGTAGAAATACAGTTAAAAAAAAAAAAAAAAAAAAAAGAGGTCAATTATACTGCAAGGCACATGCACTGAACTAATGTCTATTAGCTATTTTTTCCACCTTATTTAATCCATTATGTTGGCCAACATGTCATTCAAGGTTAATCCAGATCACATTAACCAAAAGTAAATGCATGGAAGCAGCTCAGTTCAGCCTTGTTATCAAGCTGATATTTATGGATGAATTGTGTAATTGTAGAAATACTGGGACAGTAAAAGTCTTAGCTGTGTAGCAAAGCTGAAGCACTGAGCTGTTAGACATTTTTCCTCCATTTGCTCCGTAGATAATAAGGATCAGGACTGTCCGGCGGCTGATAAGACATAGTGGCCAATCGCCTACAAACCTGCTTCTACCCCCTGTGGTTCCCTATCATCAACGTGAAATTCACTACTTTTCAAATTATTTCATTCCAAAATCACTGGTAACCAAGTAGGTTTTTTGTTGTTGTTGTTTATTTGTGTCTGTTATGCTTGATAAATTGATATCAAAATGAAAATGGCACAAGAGGCAATAAAGGAGAAAATATAGATTCATAAAATAAGAAACAACTCTTTGAGTGTTTTAATCCGTGTAACTGATTTCCACTCCTGTGATCAGGCTGCCTTCCCTTTTGCCGAGGAGCGGTGTCTGATTTATGGACTCCAAATGATAAAGCACAATCATAAACACTCATTGCATATCGACTCTGGCCGCTGCGTGTGTATTGACATCTGTGTAAACATTACGGCAGTCGACATCTGACCGAAGAACCTCGCCCAATAGTGGAAATGAAGTTAGGGGGGTCAGGGAAATAGTAACTCCCCTGGATTGATTTCCAATAATCTGGTCATTGCCTGTCTGATCTGGAGGATGCAGGCGGTTCACGTCCTGAATGTGGTTGCTGTGGCGACCGGCGTGGAGATAATAGCAGTTAATGAGATATTAACCCCAAATAAGGAAGAAGGCAGGAAGTGATGGAGAAATGATAGGAAAGACTAAAGACAGGAGTTTTCGATCAGTGACCCCAGTCTGATCAATAGCGTGCTGTTGTGCGGCAGCGGTAACAAGCAGTGTAACCCTGTATGAACACACACACACACACACACACACATACACTCACACTCACTCACAAAGCTAAGCACATGCACAATGAGAAATAAAAGCACACTTAGAGACACCCATTGCCACATTTATACACAAACAGAATGTAATACAGGCATACACACAGATAAACACACACTCAGAGGTAAACATGCAGACACATACACACATACACACACACACAGAGGCACACAGCAGTGGTCGATGGGCTGGCTCATTGTCCAGCTGGTTAGGATGCGAGCGGGCGATCAAGCCCTCCAGGTCAAAGGTCAAATTCATCCCAGACGGCTGACCTCATCTGCCGTAGCTTGACCTCTCTGAGACGGGTGTGTGTGTGTTTATGTGTGTGTCTGTGTGTGTGTGTGTGTGTGTGTAAGGATAAGGGGAAGGAGAGAAGGGAGAAGAAATTTGGTGGACATTACGGTGAGCACAGAAACGCACAATTGAAATATTGTGTCAATTGTTCAATAAAAACTGTGTGTGTGTGTGTGTGTGTGTGTGTGTGTGTGTGTGTGTGTGTGTGTTTGTTCATATCCGTTTGAAGTGTCTTTCGCACCGGTTATGAAGAGACAGAGGAGGGAGAAATTTGATGGATATTAAGGTGAGAGCAGAAGCACTGTGTAGTTGTGTCATTATAGTGTATAAAATGAAAACTGTGTGTGTGTCACTGTCTGCATGTGTGTGTGTGCATGTGTGTGTCTTTCTGTTCAAATTGTAGTCCAGTTATTCACACAGTGTCCCATAAATCTTGATAGATTTTTTTAAACCACCAAACATAAAGAAAAAAAAAACAACAACCAAAAAATAAATTAAAAATGGGAAAGAGAACACAGGTGGAGAAGAGAAAGAAGAGACAAACAGGGAGAAAACAGAGAAGAAATCACTGTAGTCCTGTTCTCATCTTTTCTTGTTCTTCTTCTCCTTCTCCTCCTCCTCCTCCTTCTTCTTCTTCTTCTTCTTCTTCTTCTTCTTCTTCTTCTTCTTCTTCTTTTTCTGCCTCTGCTTTCTCTTCTTTTTCCTCTGTGCCTTCATATCATTTCTCTCCAACTCTGCGTAGCTTTCTGGCAAATTATCACCTGACCTTGACTTGTGACCTCCACCCAACACACACACACACACCCACACACACACATACACACACACACACACACACACACACACACACACACATACACACATCCGGACACAGCCAACGCCATACACTTCGTCTGACATGGCGGTGGTTTGTGAATGTGTGAGCGAGGGTCTTGAAGGCTTTCTCAGTTCCATTAATTGACACTTGAATTGACTCCCAGAAATATTTTTCAGATGTACTTGTTGCTCTTTATAAGCCTCAAATTTACATTATTTGACTTGCATAAATATGTGAGTGCTGCTATAGAGTGCTGTTACCTGCAGTTTCAATGTTTTTAACATTTTCTTGTATATCTCATGTGTTTTAATATGTTTACTTTTGTTTTTACACCATTTTTTATGGTTTTATCGTTTTTGCTGCATTTTGCTGTGTACCGACATTTAGGAGCGTCACTATACCCGTTTGTCTCGGAAGTGGGGGGCAGACTTGAGAAAACAACATTTAGAAAAACAGGATGAATGAATGGTGGTGTATTTTCTTGTTGTCTACACGAGTGCATCGGCATCAAAGCGACATTTTTTTTAACAGTGTGCCAAAATGTGGCTCTTGTGATTGCAGCAGATGACCACCATCAGCGGACAGCGCCAGCGAGCCGCCTCCTCTCCTCTCCATCCACCATCTCCCCCTCTCTCTCTCTCCATGCACACCGGCCTCCTCATCCCAGAGGTTCAAAGATAAAGGTGAGAGGGTGGAGGAGGGAGGGAGGGAAGGGAGGATGAAAGCGGGGTGGAAATACGCCTGGCAGAGCACTTGTGTTTCCATCCCTCCCCTTCGCCCCTCCTCTCCTCCCCAAAAACATTCTTTTCCTTTTCGAGCTCTCGTTCACCCCCTAATCCCTCGCTACTCCACTGCATATGTTTCCTAATCCGGAGTGTGTGGGAGGCCCCTGGACCCCCCCCCCCTCCACCTCCCCGACATACACACACACACACACACACCTCTACACCCCCTCCCACCCTCTCCTTTCTCTCGGTGGCTGTAATGCTGTAACCTGCCTTGATTCCTCTTTCTTTCAGCCTGCTCTCACTCTCTGTCTTTCTTCCTCTGGCTCTTATCATTGGACGGCAGTCTCAGTCCCACACCCACCTCTTTCTCTTCGTCTTCCCCTCCTCCTCCTCCTCCTCCTCCTCTTCTTTCTGGACCCTTTCCTCCTCTATGAGTCCTGTTGTTTTCTTTTCTTGCTGTTTCTTTCTTTCTTTGGCCTCTTCTCTTCCCATCACCTGCATTATTGTCACTAATTTCTGTCTATTTTGTGTTTCAGTCCTGTTTTGTTTTCTCTCTTCTCTTCTCTTCTCTTCTCTTCTCTTCTCTTCTCTTCTCTTCTCTTCTCTCCTATTTTTTCGTTTTCTTTGTTTTTAGTTTGTTTTTTTTTCTCCTGTGGCAGACGTATTTTCTCTCAGGTGATTTTGTTCTCCCTCTTCTCCTTCATCTCGGTTGTTCTTGTAATACACACACACACACACACACACACACACACACACTCACCCAGATGCTTTTTGTCCCTCCTCTCCACTTGCTTTACCCCATTACTGAATAGTATTCCTAGAGCCTTTTGTGGAGCCTTGTATAGGCACATGCCAAGTCAAGTTATTTCAGAGCAGTTTCAATGGAATTACCCCCCAAATATAATCTCCTTTTGCCTTAAAAAAAAAAAAAAAAAGAAAGAAAGTAGAAAAGCACAGAAGAATAGAAGAGAATAATGTAAAACGAACCAGTGCCCATGACACAGAATAAGCCGGTAGTCCCACACTGGAGGAACATGAGAATATCAAAGGCAGGGGGAGTTTACATATTAAAGAAGCACCAAGAAGTGTGGATATGAATTCTGGATAAAAGCTTCAGCTAAGTGGCTCGAATCAGGGATGTAGTGCAGGCCAAAGCCACATAAACCCTGTGCCTCTTCTTATTTGAAGAGTAGAGTTTACTCACCTGTGCTCACATGATTTAAATTCATAGTTACTTTATAAAACTGGTCTAGGTTACAAGAGAAAGGGCAAGAAGTTTTAAGGGAAAAAGGCATAAAGCAGCATTTTTTCTTAAAGTATGGTTTATTTTTGCTGATATTGGTGGTTGTTTGATCACCAGCTGGAGATCATAGCTCAGCTCACAACCTAAAATGTGTCATATAGTAAGCTATTTACACATGGCTTTTGCGCTGTATTTTTTTTACATTTAACTTAACTATTTTTTTTAGTTAGTGGTTTATTTATTTACATTTTGCCCATTAAAAATGAAAATGAAAGCTCAGAATCGTCTTAAAACCTTTCCTCACTATATAATTCTGCGTTTTAGAGTGGAATCATCTGTGATTTTGATATCAACTGTGAGTGAATTTCAGTCAGCCATTTTGTCCCAAATTGTTTAAGTAAGTAACATTTAGGTAACATTTTGAATGAAGCTCTTCATATTGTACACTCAGTAACACCATGCCAACCTCTTTAAATTTGTGTTTATTCATTCAAGCACTGAGAAGTAAAATCCCTTTCTAAATTTCTTTTCGAGAGGGACATATACTTTGTCACAATACAGCAATATACATGAATAATCCACAACGTGGTGCAGGAATCCAGATGGCAGCAGAGAAGGAGGAAAATAAGCTATTTGTCTGATCTTAGAGTTTTTATTTTGCTTTCATGTGTCATTTCTCCCTAGACAACAAGCAAATATTACATTAGCTTCATTTATTCTTAATTTCTGATAGATTCTGTTTCCTTTCCAGGCAGTTTGTTACACATGACCTCTTTTGTCACACCAGTTGTGTATGTGTGTGTGTGTGTGTGTGTGTGTGTGTGTGTACATATTGTCTACATGCATACACATACAGCACATGCTTCTGCACAAGTGTACGTCAATATCTATACCGTTCAGCAAGTGTGGGTGAGTGAGAGTGCAAGCGTGCAAGTAAACGTGTGGGCGCATTCAGGCATTCTCATGTGTCTTCACGTGTGTGTAGGTGTGTGTGTGTGTGTGTCCATTGATACATATATATCTCTCTCTCTATCTGTGTGTGTGCGTGTCGGTGCCAAGTGTCATATCGATAGGTTAATAGCCGTGGTGTCAGATTCAGTAACTCCCTGATTAGTTGACAGTTCACTAATCCACACACTAGCCTGAGTTATTGGCCCGGCCCATTGATTTCCAGCCTGCCAGCCGGGCCAAGAGGAGCCCAGGGGTCGTCCGAGAGCCTGCTGCTATTGATTGGCCCCAAATCAACCCCAGCACCGCCCCGCAACACACACACACACACACACACACACACAACTGCAGTGCTACGGCATGCAACCATACTGTATACATCTATATACTCTCAGTTCCTCAGTCTGTCTCTCCCTGTCTCTCTCTCTCCCTCTTTCTCTGTTTGTCTTGTTCTCTCGCCCTCAATCCCTTCTCTTTCTTAGCGTCTCTCAATATCTCTCTCTCTGTTTCTCTCTGGCTCACCATTACCCTTCTCCCTTTTTCCCTCACTCCTACCGTTTATTTTAGCATTTATGTATATGTATATATTAAACATTACATATCCGTTATAATTGAGTGTGATGTCATAACTTTCAGTCATTTTTTTTTTTTTTTTAGTTCTGTGGAGGAATTTTTTTTTTTTTTTTTTTGACAGTTTTCATTACTTTTGGGAGGCAACTGAAAAAAAGTGCAGCCTGTGCATTACATTAAGATTGATTAAGATGGATGGTGATCACATAACATTTCATTTAGTTTATTATTATCATTGTTATTATTGTTTTTTTTTTTTCCATTTGGGATATTTTATTTATTTATTTTTACTTGATTTTATCTGAGAACGTTTTGATTGACAGATCTTTTTATTGATGTGTGAGGGATATAAATATAACATGAACGATGAGTGACACTTCATTTGCCCAGCCTATGCTCTTCTGTGCGTGGCCAGCTGGCCCTCTGACTCAGGAAATAGTGCATGCACATCCCAAACAGAAATATACCTCAGGTCAGGTGCAGAGCAAAAACTGAAGTCGATACTAAATAAAGAGAGCTGAATAGTGCTGATTGCTCTTCTGACCAACAAGCCAGAAGCTACAGTGTGTGTGATGCTTTCACTGAAAAAACAGCTGAGATGATACTGTAACATGAGATGAAATGGGAAAGATTCAGATTAGAAAATCAGTTTAGATTAATATTGATTTTTCTTGCTGAATTTTCACACTTGTACTGATAATGTACATTTTCTTATTCCAAATCTAATGTTGATTTGAATTCCTAAAAGCAGGTTTGTCGCTGTCAAGTTCAGGCAAAATGAGTGGGGAGACGGCAACAAACACCATAACACTTGTTTTAACCTTTTTGATTTTTAACATTTAGTTTAAATTTCATGTAGAATTAGCAATGAATCATAACGAGGCCCGGCAGAGACTGAATTGTTTCATAATGATCAGAAAGACAAAATAAAACAATATTACTGAGAAAGGTTATGTTTACTTAAATATTACAGTAAATGCTATAGTATATTAATATACCCTGTACATTTTTCTGTTATTATTATTATATCAAGTTCCAGGTTTATTATTAAAGTTTAAAGCTCTGTTTGAGTAAGAAACTACTAATATTCCTTTGACCAGCAAACTGCTATCTGTGTGTGTGTGTGTGTGTGTGTGTGTGTGTATGTGTGTAAGTTGAATCACACATGTACATGTATAGTCACATCACATGACTTGTCCTCTTCTGTTCCTTTTTCTCCCTCGTCTTTTGTCCTGCGTCCAACTTTTTTCAGATTATCTTAACCTGCAGCATTGCTGGTAAAACATTCAATATATTTCATATCCAAATGTCTGATTTCAGTTTCCTCTCCCAACAGCTCCTCTCCCTTTCTCTCTCTATCTCTCTCTCTCGCTCTGTGTGTGTGTGTGTGTGTGTGTGTGTGTGTGCAAGCAGTAGAGAGCGACGGGAGGGGGTTGTTAAACATTTTTCTTCCTTCTTAATTGTTTTGACTTGTGCCATTGGCATCCCGATTAGGCCCCATTGATTTCCCACTGCTAAGTGCATTGATTTCTACATTTCTCATTGATCCCGGCTTCTAAATCTACCCACACACACACACACACACACACACACACACATGTGCGCACACACACTGTCTCACTCCATGCACAGCACACTCAGCCACAGCCAATGTGAAAGCAGCGTGTGTGTGTGTGTGTGTGTGTGCGCGCGCGCGCATGAGTGTGTGTGTGTGTGTGTGTGTGTTTGTGTGTGTGCGTGAGTGTGTGTGTGTGTGTGTGTGTGTGTGTGTGTGTGTGAGAGAGAGAGAGAGAGACAGAGAGAGAGGCAGGTAGAGGAAATATTGAGACAGAGAAAAGAGGTTTGAGATTTTAGTCGATGGTGTTTATGTAGTACAAGAAAAGATACTGTAGGGTGTGTGTGAATAAAATACAGGTCTCAAAAGAGAAGTGTATTTGTGTGCGTGTGTGTGTGTGTGTGTGTGTGTGAGAGAGAGAGAGAGAGAGAGAGAGAGAGAGAGAGAAATGGACTGTGTCTTGAAGAATCTTTGGAATCTTTGATTGTGTGTCTGTGTATTGTATTGTGGTGCTCGTGTACAAATGGGCGTTTCACACACACACACACACACACACACACACACACACACACACACACACACAGTAGGGCTTCCCAATATTGATTTTTGGCTGAATATTACAGCAGTGATATAAAAAGTAATACATCTTTGTGTTTGACTCTTCAGGTTCTAAATATTTTCAACATCAAATAATTTAAATTTTGAAATTCAAATCATAGGAAATTTGTGATTCTTACAGAATTTATGTTAATATATTGAATGATTTTTTTTCTGACATGCAACTTCTGCACAGCAGCAGCATACCTTCTTTGGGAGGACGTCTTTTTTGGGGGGAGGGGTTGCCCTAACACACACACACACACACACACACACACACGCACGCACACACACACGCGCGCGCACACACACACACACACACACACACACACACACACACACACACACACACAGAGTCCTCTCTTGATCGTATATTCCATGGTGTCCAGGAGAGCTGGGTCTGATCCTCTCAGTGTTTAAGACTCTCATCTCCCCCCATGTCTGCAGTCCACACACACACACACACACACACTCCAGGCTGCATGGGCTGGATAGCTCCATCCATGTCATTGGCATTACCTCGAGCCTCGATGCTGCATTTGTGCTAAGCTAAGCTATTCGGGCCTCTCTGGACACAAGAACCAGCTAGAGGCTCTAGGTGTGTGTGTATGTGTGTGTGTGTGTGTGTGTGTGTGTGTGTAAACTTTACGTGTGCTCATGCATGCTACAGTGTTTGCATGCATGTGCTACTAAGTGTGTACACACGAATGTATGTGTGTGGTTAGGAGATTTCGTGCCTTCTTCATGTAATGGTGTGTTTGCATGGCCGTGCTCCTGTATGCATGCACATGAATTTTGTGCTTGTGTGTGTTGATGTATAGGTAAATGCATGTGTGTATGTGTGTGTGCATATGTGTGGCTGTGTGAGTGTAGGTATGCAGTAACTGTACCTACATGCACACAATGTAGTGTGTGTGGTATAGATAGAAGGACCAGCAGCAGAAACTCAGTATTTGGTGCCCCGCTGGCCCCCCCTTTCTAATACCTTAGTGCGTTTTACATCTTAAATCCATTAGAACCAAGCCGGGATGAAACAGGATGCAGAACACGTGTGAAATATGAACACAGGCGAACACACAGGAGCAGAATATCTTCAAAGTCGGAATAAAATTATGCGTGAAATGAGAGCGAATATACATGAAAACGTTCCCCCGCCTATATAGATAAGAGCGCGGGGGCTCATCCGGGGGAAGAAAAATGCGTATTCACAAACCGATTTCCACGCCAAACTGTGATTCTTCTCCGGCGCTCCACAGATGGGAGGCGAGCTCATGAGCTGTAAGCAACAGCATTGATCCGCTTCGTGTGCAGTGATCACATTGAGGCGGCGTATCGACGGCGTCGTGTTTTACTCTTTTCTGCGTTTGTCCTCGGCGGCCTTAAGAGGAATAATGGATATGTAGGAGGGATATTGGCAGGGCCGGACCGGCCTATTGACAATCTGTCAGCATTGATCACTTAGTCAAGAGGAAAGGGCGAGAGACACAGAGAGTGACTGAGAGAGAGAGAAAGAGAGAGAGGGGGGAGGGAGGGAGAAGGAGATGGTGGAAGTAGATAAAATGTCAGATGGTAAAAATAATGTGTACGTAAAGTGTGTGTGTGTGTGTGTGTGTGTGTGGAGGTGGCTTGGGGAGGAAAGGGAGGTGTGTGCATGTGTGTGTGTGTGTGTTTGCGTTTATTAGGGTCCATGTTACAGCTGGGTAATGATTCCTCCTACCTTTGAGTGTGCGCATGTTTGTGTGTGTGTGTGTGTGTGTGCGTGTGTGTGTGTGAGTGTGTGTACATGCCTGTGTGAGTATTTTTGTGTTTATTAGGCCCTGTGTTATAGCTGGGTAATGATTCTTCTCTCGTTCTCTCTATCTGTGTGTGTGTGTGTATGTGTGTGTGTGTGTGGTGTGTGTCTGTGTGTGTGTGTGTGTGTGTGTGTGTGTGTGTGTGTGTCTGTATGGTTACAGCGGTAGCAGAGCAGTAGGTGGTGATATAATTGTAAGCTAGTATTGATTGGCCCCCCTTGTTATTGATGAGGGAGAATTTAATTCAACCAACTCGTTTGTCAACATGACACTGCCATTTAACAATGAACTCTCTTTCTCTTGCACACTCGCACACACACACACCACACACACAAAACACACACACACACAGAGGGGCGAGTTAGAAAGCAATAAGATCTAATTCTGCAATAGACTGCTTGCGCTGAAAATGATGTGTTCACTTAGTTTATTTGGGGGTTTTTCTCAGGGTATGTTTGTTTGTTTGTTGTTGTTTTTTTTTTATTGTAAAAATTGTGCAGTCTTCCAAAATATAATCTACTGTAATGCTTAAATGATAACTCTTTATAAAAAAGCTTTACCACAATCTATTGAAGGGACATACTGTACATGATAATAAACATTTGCTTTAATTTTAGACTTTTATTTAATATGTGTGTATGAGGTGTATAAGGGGTCTCATTATGAGCTGAAAAGACAAAAAGAGCAGTCAACCAGTATTATGAAAATTAAATTTAAATGCTGTTGTAAATAGTGTAGCACTTTAATTTGAGGGATAGACTGAGAAACAACAGGTGCAGACAGAAAGGTAACATGGAGAGGCTGGTTTTTGCTCTTTAATATTGCTGTGTGTGTGTGTGTGTGTGTGTGTGTGTGTGTAGCTGAGCAGACATCCAGTATGGCCTATAAGCCCACAGTGTCAAACAAACTAGCCACCCAGCAGGTTGGAGAGCGTTTTTAAAAAGATAGATATTAGAGAAGGGAAGAAAACATATTGCTATTGATGAGGCCCGCCGCGCGTCATATTCTTCACCTCTCCTTCAAATCCTTGCACACCTTCCTCCCCTCCTGCGATGGACGCACAAAACACACTATATTCTACAAGAAATAATTGCTTTTGTCTGGAAGGAGTTTGGATCGGGGCTCCTCTGCACTTGTCCTCATCTGGAGAGGGGGGCTCTTGAAGGACAACCGGTCGCTTCTTTATGCAGCTTTCTCCTCCTCTCCTCCTCCTTCTCCTCCCTCTCTTGCTTGTCGGACATGCAGATGTCATCTGTCAGTGGGGAGTAGGGGATGGGTGTGTGTGTGTGTGTGTGTGTGTGTGTGTGTGTGTGTGTGTGTGTGTGGGAGGGGTGGGGGGCACCTCTCCTTTGTGATGTGACGTGTGTCTATGCATAGATGAACTCAAAAGCTACAGCAGGTAACGGAAATGGCCTGCAATGTAGGAAGCACACTTATAGTAATAGTTGTAGCAGGAGTAGCAGTGGCACTCATTGTAGTAATATCTGTAGTCGTAGTAGCTTGAGCAATAGCAACTGTACTAGTAGTATTATAGTGCTGTTAGCTTTAGTAATAATATTAAAGCTGTAGTAGTATTGGTGCAGTAGCAGTGATACTGGATACTAGTAGCCTATTAGTAGTGATAACAGCAGTTGCAATAACACTAGTGATCCTTGTATCATTAAGTAGTACCAGAGTGTAGTAGTAGCAATACTAGTAGTAATGGCAGGAGCAGTAGAGGTAATAGCAATATAGAAGTAGTATGAATAGTATTAGTAGCTGTGGTAGTTGCAGCATGGTAATATATAGCAGAGCAGAATTAGTATTAGTACCAGTAGGTATTAAGGCAGCTTTGTAGTTTAGTAGCAGCAGCAGCCATATTAATGCAAGCGATGTTAGTTAGGAGACTCAAGTAAAGAGTAACAGTGATGGTACTACTAATAGTAGCAGGAATGTCTCTACAAGTAGCTGTAGCAGCTGTGTTAGCAGTAGTAATACAAGCCACGTGTATTATTAGTGATACCAGCAGTACTAACAATAGAAGTAACACAGTAGCAGTGGTAATGCTGATTAATCCAGACATACAGTGATAGCATTATTAGGCTAGCACTGTTGGTAGTGGCAGTAATAGTAGCAGTGGTAGTAGTGATGCCAACAATAGTGTCAGTGGACCTTATAGTTGAAGTAATAGTATTAGCAGCAATGATTGTAGCAGACGTAGTTCTAATAATGGTGTAGTAGCTGTACAAATACAAGTAGGCATAGTTGTGGTTGTAGAAACAGTTGTATTGGCAGCATTAGTAGCATGTTAGTAGTAATAGCAGTAGGCCAGTAGTCGTAGTAGTAGTAGCTGCAGTACAGGTTGTAGGAGTAGGAAGAGTAGTAGTTGTTGTAGTATTAGCAATAGTAATTGTAGTATTAATAACAGTAGCTATGGTATCAATGGTAGTAATAATAATAGTAGTAGTAATAGTAGTAGTAGTGTAGTATCTGTAGCAGCAGGAGCAGTAGTAGTAGTATTAGTAGGAGTAGCTGTAGAATTAATAATGATTGTAGTAGTAGCAGTATAGTCACAGTAGCTAGTATTAATGGTAGTAATAGTAACAGCAGTTAGCTGTAGTAGTGGCTATATTAGTATCAGTAGTAGTAGAAGTAGTCGTAGTAGTAGTACTGGTGGTGGTAGTAGTAATAGTAGTAGCTCTAGGCCTGTTGTATCATTAAACAGTGGCACTAGCAGCAGTTATAGCTGTAGTAGCATCAGTAGCCTAACAGTTGTAATAGTAGCAGTAGCTGTATTGGCATTATAAGCCAATAAAGCCTTTGGATTGGGCTGATTGAATTGAACTGAACTGAACTGAATTGAATTGAATTTTGAATTGAATTGAACTGAACTGAATTGAATTCAGCTGAATTGAACTGTAACATCTGTAGTATCTGTAATATCTGTAACAGTAGTAACAGTAGTAACAGTAGTTGTGGTATAAGGTGTCTGTGGGCCTAGCTGTAACGCAGAAGTCAGCCAGCTGATCAAGACCCCTGATGACGTTTATCCATCAGATATTTTGTGTTCGACGTTTGCTTTCTCTCACTACGTTTTAGTCATTAGCATTGGCACAGAGCCCAAGGCCTCTCCAGATATGAGAGCCATAATTGATCGATAACTCATTAACAGCGCAGTCCCACCTCTGAGTGTATGGAGAGAGAGACACACACACAGAGGGAAAGAGAGAGAGAGAGAGAGAGAGAGAGAGAGAGAGAGAGATGTTTCGATTTTCTCCTATTGACTGCGATGTTTAGCGTATAGATTTTTCTATTTAAAAAATCTATGTTGGCAATAATCTTGAGTGTAAATGCGTAGCACAGATTGTCGCTTTACATCTGACAGACGTGTGGGGAGAGCAGAGGAGAGGAGGGAGTGTGGAGGTGTATGATGACCGAGCATCTATCCTGGGACACACACACACACACACACACACACACACACACACACACCAACAACACAGCTTTACAGCTGTAAAACCCCCCCACCCCTCCGGTTCAGCTCAAATTACATTTTACGCACACACACTTAAAGCAAAACCAAAAATAATTACTAATACCTGCAGCTCTGAAGCTTTGATTATTCACCCATGTGAGAAAAAAAGAAAAAAAAAACTTAAGTTGAGCTCAGTGCTGCAGGTGACCTTGCATAGGCTAGACACAGGTAGGCTAAATCTATGAGAGAGAGGGAGAGAGAGAGAGAGCGAGGGAGAGAGAGAGAGAGAGAGAGAGAGAGAGAGAGAGAGAGAGAGAGAGAGAGGAATCCACCTGCTGAAATATAGATCAAAGCCCCCCTCCCTCCCTCCTCCCTGAATTCATGTCCTCACATTGTGAAAAGGCGATCGATTTTCGGCCGGCCGGCGATGATGTGATTATTGGCCTCATTATAATGAGGTAATCAGAAGATCAATTGGCTGGACCCGGGCTCCTCATGTTTGGGATTAGTACCCAAACAGGGGGGAGGGGGCATATGCACACCACGGACTCTGACATAACCTTGGATGAACACGTATATTTTACGATAGAAGAAATATTAGTTCATAGGAAAATATATCATGGGCTAAATGCATTTAATAAATATTGTTAATTTTTGTGTTTTTTATTCCCTAACCCCCAGTTTATTGCATGAACATAAGGACATGAGATGCAAGATTCAGAAATGTGTTTTGTCAGCACATGGTAAAATGTATGCAAAAATATTTTGCCTATAAGGGAGGAGGGGAGAGGGAAGGGTGTGTGTGTGTGTGTGTGTGTGTGGGGGGGGGGGGGGGGGGGGGGGGGGGGGTAGAGATAGATAGATAGAGAGAGAAAGGGGGGCAGAAAAGGGGCTGGGTATCACTGTCTCTCTCCCGGCTGGAGCGCCTCGCCGTGCCAGAGTGCGTTCAGGCAGCGCGGTGTCGGACGAAAACCACCGGGGTTCCCAAAATAAACTGGGGGACGCAGAGACGCGAGCACACACACACACACACACACATTCACATAGAGAGAGATACGCTCACACCGGCGGATGGCGGAGCACAGCCAAAGAAAAGACATTACCGCGTAAAAAGAAACGGGTACCGTGCTCCTTTCTGTATCTTCTTTTCGTTCGAGTGGAGGAGGAAGCGAGAAGACAGCTGTATTTTTTTGCTATGGATTTCTTTATTTATTTATCAATTGATTGTGTTTTAATTAGCGGCCCGCGGTAGAGAAAGAGAGATAGACAGAGAGGGAGCGAGAGAGAGGAGGAGGAGAGGGAGGAGCGAAAGTCAGACAGGAGGTGCCTGCGTAGCCTTACTTTATTATTTGATTATTTCTATTTTTTACCAAATAATGTTTTTACGTTATATTATTGCGCAGATGTTTCGTGTGCATGGATCCGTCAGCAGACCAGCCAGCTACTAACCAAATCTTTCAGATAACCAAAAAGCGTCAACTCCAGTCGTACACGGCCAAATTCCACCCCCGTTTTCTCCATACCGAGGATACACGAGTGGACAGTGTGTGTGAGAGACAGGGGGGAGACTTTTTTCATGACAGTCCAGGAGGAGAAATCTGTCTTTTCTCATTCTAAACCAAAGCAAACCCGACCGAGGCGCAGAGAAAGAGAGAAAGAGGGAGAGAAAGAGAGCCACTGCGATCTTTACGCACAACTGTCTGGACACAGTGCATGGAGATAATTGTGTCTGTGCTGGAGAGCAGCTGAGAGGAGAGCACCAGAAACACGTCTACATTCATATGGGTGCCGGCATATGTACTCTCCAGCCCAGCAGAGCGTTCACTTTCATGGATGACCATCGGTAGCTTCGTGTTTTCCTCCAGAATCCAAATAGCCGACGTTGTGCGCCGTGCCTATACCGCTCTCTGTGTGTGGGACTAGTTGACTTTGAAGAAACACGAGCAAGGGGACCACGGTATCCATCCATACGTGATCTAGAGGCAAAACCAAAAAAGAAAAGATGTGAATTTTCTGAGGCACAGGCTCCATCCATATAGAGGAAAAGCAAAACAAATAGCCCAAGTCTCTTTTCTCAAGCATCCAAAGCGTCTTTTTGAAACATCGCCGGCTGTCCTTAAACCTGGAAAGCAAACGAAGAAAGGCTGAAGAACGAGGAAAGGACGACGGATAAGAGAGAAGCAAAGTGAGACTTAAAAAAACGTCCCCCAGGTCGACAGAGGACCATGTTTGTCCCCCTGCCGGTCCCCTTCGTCTTTCAGAGAACAGCGTCCGACTTCAGCGCCTGGAGACTCAAGTCCCCGCTGGCTCCACGGTCCAGCCCCGGTAAGACAAGACGCCTTTCCCCGGTCACTTTTCCCTCACCGTGCACCTACACACACACACACACACACACACACACACACACACACACACACACACACACACACACACACACACACACGACAAAACATTACAACTTATTTTGCTTTATATTAGTTGCAACTGTTATGTATCCTAAAGACAAAACAGGTGATGTTCAGCTTGTGTCATCCCAAACAATATTTCACTCAATTCAATAAATTTGTAAGGATAGGTTGTGTGTAGTTATTATTATTATTATTATTTTTTTTTGAAATTCACTAATATACTTCTAACTGCTATAGTATACATCACACAACTTGTCCTTCAGTATCGAGCTTTTGAATGAATGACAAAAATATTTTAAGGGGCAGCAAAAAGAAATGCACAGCAACATGTCATCTGTTGTTACATTCAGTCTTTACAGTTTGTTTTTCATAAAAAAGTGACAGTTTCAGTTAAGAGGTGAGATCATTTTATTTGCCTCCAATGCAAATCAGCGTCTCTCAAGGATTTCCTTGAATCCAGGGTTATTTTGCCGAGCCTTGTTTGGAGATAATGAGCATAAATTCCTTAAACTGCATAAGAAACAAGTGGAATCATGTCACTCCCATTTGCAGAATTTTTCACCTGTTTGATGGCAAGTTCACATTCATAGACTGTAGCCTAAGTGTGAAACTGGACGACTTGTGCGTATTTTCGTGTTGGTTACACACGCCAAAAGGTGCAACCTCTCTCCTGACTCCCACCTAAAAAAGAAATGTATCAAACCCAAAAGACAGTCCAATAGTTTTATTCGTCCACATTGCAAGAAAAAAAAAATACTCGCATAAAAAATCCAAAATGCAAACAACATCGTAAATCGGAGGCGGGAAATGCGGCTCATTAACATCCATCACAGAGGCGCCCCTCTTTTTTCCTCTTTCATTCATCGCAACGATCCATCCCGACCTCCATCCCATCTGTCTCCTCTGCTCTCCTCTCCTCTTCTCTCCGTCTGTCTCTGTCTCCTCTCCCGTCTCTCGCCGCCGCCTTCGGGGGGGAATATTCATGGTCATCTATCGATCAGAGGTATTGATCTCTGACTGGGGCCACGTTGGGAAAACAGCAGTACAGACAAGTTTGGCTGAGGGAGAAACTTCGGCCGCACAGGTGATAGATATGAGAGGGGAAAAAAAGATTAAAATGTACCCCACTTTGTCGGCCGAAGTTGTTGACATAATGTTGCGCGATTCCTCCTGAAAAATCATAAAAGTCACGTAGAGTCTTTTGTGGCACACAGTAGTGACTGAGACCTTGATTTTTTTTTTTTTTTAATATCCTATGATATCCGTGTAATATTCCTATAATATTCTTAAAGGGATTCACAGTGACACTAGTGAGTTACTGCCATAGTGACTTGCTTTATGATATTTTTTAAATCTCATATTCCTATAATATTCGTAAAGGGATTTAAAGTCGACCTGTGTTAGCTGATCAATAGCGACTTACTGTAAACAGTCACCTTGCCCTGCTTTATGGTGTGTTTTAATGTTCTATGGTATCAGTGCAATTATCTTACAATATGCACTCACACTACATGGTATTCTGTAGTAATGATTACAGTTTATTAATCTCCTATGGTATCAGTATCTTTACAATCTTCCTAAAGGCAATTACTGCTCGACTGTGATATTTGTACAGCCGAGAATGATAAAATTTGGAGAATTTCATGCACAAAAACAAAAGGTATGCATATATGTTGTAAAGGGGAGGACAAACCACCGAAAGTCAGTTTCCTCATCTGTGTTAGGCTCACAGCAGTGTTCATGATATGATTTTAAACTACACATCCTAGCAAATATGTCAAAGTGATGCAAATATATGAAGGCATATCTTACTTATATTATATATCATTGCCTCCAGTTGATTAGCTATTGGAGGTCAAAGGTCACCCACCTTTTTGCATGATTTGTTGTTTTGTTTGTACAACCTGTGGGAGTTTAAAAACTTGGGGTTTGTTACTTGTTGGTCGCTGAACCTGTGTGTGTGTGTGTGTGTGTGTGTGTGTGTGAGAGAGAGAGAGAGAGAGAGAGAGAGAGAGAGAGAGGCGGTGGGATCACACCCACGGCCCCTCGTCCCCCTGGCTTGCCTGTGTCTGTTCAAGCGGAAATTTCGAATGACAGATGGGGGTGAAGTGCGTGCCGAGCCGTGCCGATCCGAGCCGAGCTGCGCCGCGCCGTGCCGGGGTAATTCAGGCTATCTGCTTAAGTAGCGGGTGTCAGGGGGAGGAAAAACGGCGGAGCTGCTGACAGGCCGCTGCTCTGGGTTAAACCTCTGCCGGCCGTTTAAGAAATTAAAGTGCGAGACGTGATGAGAGGAGAAGAAGAAGATCCAGACAGTGGATGAATGAATACATGAAGTGGTTATTTCGCGGGGAGGGGAGGTGTGGGTGGGGGTGGAGAGAGAGTGAAGTGAAGTGAATGAGTAAATGAATGATTGGACAGATAGATGAGTGAATTAATGGATGAGTGAATGAATAATGAATTAGAATGTTAAACAATGAATACATGAACACACTCATGATTGAGTGAATGACTCAGTGAATAAACAGGTGAAAGAATGAATGAAAAATGAATGACTGGACACATGCGTGAATTAATAGATGAATGAATGAATTATTATGTTAAACACTGACTCAATGAACACATGTATGATTGAATGAATAAATGAATGATTAGATAGATAGATGAGTTAATTAATGGATGAATGAGTGTAAAAATAAATGAACACATGTATGATTGAGTGAAGGAACGGTTCATACAATGAATGTACAAATGAAAGCATGAAGGAGTGAGTCAGGGAATGAGCGACTAAGAGAATGAAAAAAGTGAATCAATAAATAAACGATTGGACAGATGAATGAATGAATGAACAAACATGTAAAACAATTAATTTATGAATAAGTGTGGGATTGTGTGAATGAATAAGTGCCCAGGTGAAAGAACGAATGAATAAATTAATGACAGAACATGTGAGATAGAGTGAGTGAGTGAGAGAATGAATGAATTAATGAGTAACCATGGATAAATTAACAAGCATGTGATTGCATGGATGAATGAGTGAATGAATAGCTGACAGTATGAATGAATAAATGAATGAGTGAGTGAGTGGGTGAATGAATGAGTGAATGAATAAATAAATGGACACATAGATGAATGAGTGAATGAATTAACAATTGTGTAAAACAAATGAATAAGCACATGATTGAGTGAATGAACAGTTGAAAGAATAAATAAATGAATGAGTAAGTGAGTGAGTGAAAGAAGTGAATAAATAAATGAAAAAATGGACAGATGAGTGAATTAATTGGTAAATGAATGAATGAGCATGTAAAACAGTGAATGAATATGAAAGGACTGGACAGATAGATAATCACATTAATATAAGATAATTACATAATCATTAATTTATTGAATGAATGAATGAATGAGGGAATTATTCTGTGAATAAATGAGCAGGTGAAAGAATGAGCGAACAAACAAATGAAAGAACGTGAATGAGTGCATTAGAGAACAAAAAGGCAAGTCAAAGAATGAAAAAAATCATCAGTCCATCAGTGAACAGGTGAAAGAGTGAGTGAATGAATGAGGGTCAATGAATGTGAATAGATGAAGGAATGAATGGACAGATGAGTGAACAGGGGTGTGAATACATGAACAAGCAAATGAATACCTGAATGAATGAGTGAGCAAATTAATATGTGAATGAATGAATGAATGGATGAGCAGGTGAATGTTTCCTCTTTATTTAAAGATGCTGGTTTGAGCAAAGGCCAGCACTCGTCCCTCCTTTCTCCATCTTTTTCCTCTCATCTCTCTCATCCTGAGTCTCTGGGGAGAAACAGTAAAAACACACAAAGCAGCAACATGGACTCCACCTTCATCTCTCTCTCTCCCTCCCTCTCTCTCTCTCTCTCTTTCTCCTCCTCTCTCACTCTCAAATACTTACGGTCTGTATTTTTTGTTCCTTCAATGTCTCTCTAACGTCTCTTTTTCTCACACAGGAGTTTTCACTTCACAACGCCCATTCAGAGAATCACAAACTCTCAAAATCCTCTCTTTTTCACTCTCTCTCTCTCTCTCTCTCTCATTTCAAGTATTCACTTGACATGAATACCTTTTCAATAAAATACAAACTCACTGCTCCTCGCCACTCTCTCTCTCCCTCCCTCGCTCTGTCTCTCTCTCTCTCACTCTCTCGCTCTGTCTGTCTGTCTGTCTCTCTCTCTCCCTCTCTCATTCCCTATGGACAGGCTGGTTGTTGAATTGGATTTGCCTGGTGTGGTTTGGCCAGGCCCCATAAGCCAGTTTAGCTAAGTCTGTTACCCACAATTCTCTGTCTCTCTCTCTGATCTGACGCCTTTGACCGCAGCGTGCATGTGTGCATCTGCACGATTGCCTGCACCTGTACGTGTGTGTGTGTGTGAGTGTGTATGTGTATGTGCACGTGTGCACATCCACACATGTTTGGGTGTGTTTGCGTTAGAGAGAGCAAAGAAGCGGTGTCAAAAGTCTAAGAAGGGGTGAGTGAGGTTCAGTGGATAGGGAGAGAGGGAGATGGAGGTCCAAACAGCATACGCTAGCAGACAGTGGCTCTACAGTGGATCTAAACTGAGGGCTTATGGGTTTTTTTTTGTCAGCTGGACTCTTTTACACTACAGACTTGAAACCGCTGGCTTCAACTCAGCTTGGGCAGAGACACCAAATTCAGTTTGTCCTTTTAAACACTCGATGCTTTCCATTTATTGATTAGTTATTAGGATTAGACCGAGATATCAGTTCATTATTGTCCCTTTATTAATACGAGACATAACAGCCAGTTGTCCACTGCAGATACGATGGAGGTTACTCTCTGACAAAATTCAAATGTACCGCTAAAAAGTTCACAATAATCACAGTCTGACATGCGAAAAACATGTTGTGTGACCAGCAGCTTCATTTTAAGGTTTATAGATAAAGCCTTTATGCTTTAGTGCTGCTCTGCAGCAGAACTGAAGCACATGATATGACGTCACATCCTGAATGAACAGAGCATCCAATGCGAAGGTTTCCTTTCAAAATAGGCTGTTCAAGTAGAAGAAACACATAAACCATCATGGCATTCACTACATGCAATTAAATTATCGCTCTATAAATGCTGAAGAATAGGATATTGAAACTATTTACAGATTATGGCTGCTGTACTTACCACAGCTTCAGTAAAACTATAAAGCCTGCAATTAAGGTCTATATTACTTGAACAATTTGTTTATTTCCAGTAATTGGAAAGTAATAATGATTTTGGTAAATTAACTGTTACCGACCAGTAAACAGGTGGGTTGCATCCCTCTGTCTTTTAGAGATGCTGCTGCTTCCTCTTCTGCATCGTTGTTATTTTTTGGTGTGAAAATATAAAAAACTGTAAAGATATTGCATACGGACACAGATTCTCAGCAGCTTTGACAGGAAAATATAGTTATCAGTCTATAGCTTCAAGCCCATATCGCCCACATCAGAGCACTTGCATTTATTTCCATTTATATACCATTTGGTGTTCCAGCTCATCTGCAGCCTCTCACTTTTGGGAGCTACACTGCGAAACGCTGAAGTTTATTTAACTGAAATGGTTTGAGGAAACTCGCTGGCCTGAAGCATTTGAGCATTTATTCTCACTTTGGCAAACGTAAAAAGAGTTATGTCTTCAGTTCTCATCTGTAAACTAAATTAATTTTAAATTATGCTGCATTCAGGTGAAAACCTCATTGCTCCAGAATTTGATTTTTTTTTTTAGGGACTAAGAGGAATTGTCTTGTCTTAAGCTTGGCTGTTGAATGTTTAAGATGGTTAAGAATGGTTTTTGAAAGGCTTTTATAGGTTGTTATATCTTCTCAT
The DNA here is from genome assembly GCF_902150065.1 of Myripristis murdjan. Taxonomy (NCBI): domain Eukaryota; kingdom Metazoa; phylum Chordata; class Actinopteri; order Holocentriformes; family Holocentridae; genus Myripristis; species Myripristis murdjan. Next base: position 8,437,452 of record NC_043990.1, read on the forward strand.
CCAAGGGAGGACAAAAAATCCTTCAGCTGAGGTTAAAAAGTGAAAATCGTCCTTTAAACAAGGCAGGAGCAATTTATATGCAGTGTTCCAATCTTTGAATTAGGTTAAAATGACTCAATTAAGCTATATAAATACTCTGTTTTAATGAAAGCTAGCTACCCAGTCTGAATTTACAATTTCGGTGTCT
>NC_043990.1:8440138-8467638 GCF_902150065.1 Myripristis murdjan
ACTTTCTGCACACACATTTTGTGTTACTTTACAACTGATAATGACAAATCTTATGTTGTTCTTGATGTTTTTATGTTTTGGTGACATGTTTGTTGCTAAGTTCTCTTTGCTTTGATGTTTCTGTACTGCACTTGCCAGAAATCACGTGTCAATCGAACAGCATGGGTGGGATGCGTTGCGTGATGTCGTTTTCCTTTTATTTTCCTTTTTTTATTTATTTATTTTTTAATTTGGAATTTTTATTGTGTGTGGCTCTTTTCTCTCTTACTGTTCATGGTGGATATCTATGCTCATGCTCACTACCCAGGTCTTTTTCTTGTGTTTATTCTAAGCAAAATGGAAACATAAGGCACATCATCACTTCCTCTGCATCAGAGGGTTTTTTCCCTAAGAAAAGAGCATTTAGAGCAGCAGATGTAAAAGCTGCTATTGAGTGGATATCAGCTGAATCAAAGATAGCGAAACAGTGAAATTCATGTGAAAATGTCATTGATTATGAAAGTGGGTTGTTTTTCATGTTTGTTGTAGATGTGCCACTAAATTTTGCCACCTTCACTTAAGGACTGGACAATATGGACAAAATCAATTATGATAAATAATCACTAGTAATGCCTATATAATAACTAAGTAGGTAAAAATTACAGATACAGCTACGACAGTCTAATAACCTCAGAAGATACACTTTACTGTACTGCAGCCTTTAAAACCAGAAAAAGCCAACGCATATGGCATATCACAATATTACGATATCCAAAATCCTTGATGATATCTTGTCTCATGTCATGATATCGATATATTATATTGCCCAGCCCTAGTTCACAGACACACACACATCCATACATGTACATAACCTCCACACATGCACACAACTTCAAACACAAACACACCATTATCCTTTGTTACACACAGAAAATGAAACCCATCTCAGCCCCTGGACGCTACCTGCTGTGCCGATGTGGAACACAAGTGCCCCTGTAACCATATTTGGTCACCTGAACTCTGCTTCCCCTCTCCGCCTGTCCGCACATCGGTCCGTCGGTCTCTCCACGCAGCTCCAGTTATCATCGTTACCGTGGAAACATCCATAGGCCATTAGACACACATATAGAAAGAGAGACATCTAGATAAACACCCCCCCCCCCCCCCCACCCCCTTCACTTACACATACACACACACACACATACATGCACGCACACAAACACGTGTGTGTGCCATTAAACAGTCATCCTAGCCTTGCAGTCTTGATGGTCACAAAGACCATTAAGGGCTAAATTGGCTGTACTCAGGAACACAAGGCTATATTTGACTGCTCTGAGTAACTATGTGAATACCGCTGTCTTTGTGTGTAATCGGCAATCACATCTGACTGTTTGTGTGTGTGTGTGTGTGTGTGTGTTTGAATGTGTGTATACAGGCCAGTGTCCACCACCCCCCCCACAAATGATAATTCCTGGCCACAGCAGGAGTCCTTATTGTGTTTAACTCCAATGCGCTCGCCTTCTCAGTGTCTGTGTGTGCTCAAGTCCAACACACACACACACACACACGCACACACATTCACACATGCTCATACACACTCCACTCAGCACTCAATGGTCAGTGTTTCCTCCCAACACAACCTTGGAAACGGACCACCGCATGTGTAAAAAAAAACGTACACACACACACACACACTCCCTCTAATCGAATGCACTCAGCATGGGCTGCCCCTTTGTCCAACAAGGCGTCCGGCGAATAGCTTTCTCCTCGGCGCGCGTAAATGCCATAAAGGAGCCCGTGCCTATTCATTCGTCTCATAGCTCACATTCCCTTCCCTTCATTCTCCACTCCATCCTTCCTTTCGCTCCCTCCATTGCGCTAATTCTCTGCGCTGGCCCGGTGTGTGTCACTGGGTGTGTGTTTGGCTGGGGAAAGGGAAGTGAGAAAGAAAAGAGAATGAGAGAGAGAGAGACGCCTGCGGGCTATTCAGCTGATTAGCGGCTGGTTTGAGGTCAGAGCTGCTGCTCACCCTCTAATTAAGCAGAATAATTAGGTTTCACACTGTACAGGAGTCAGTGGTTTTGTGTGTGTGTGTGTGTGTGTGTGTGTGTGTGTGTGTGTGTGTGAGACAGTGCAGGAAAGTGTTCATTTTCTATTCTTTTTGTGGCCATTTTAGCACCTGTTAATGTTTGCAAGCACCCTGCTGGGTGTGTGTGTTCACCAACTGCTGGTTTGTGTGTGTAGGCTAAATCCAGGCCTGCATTCCATTACTTCATCAAAAATTGTGATCAGCAAGGCAAATTTTGAGTGACTTTAAATGATTTTCCATATATGAGGTATGTGGAAAAAATTAATGGCACTAGCAAGTGCAAACACCCCCTAAATTTAGTTGCTATTTACACCCAGAGATATGATTTTCTGTCTCCTGCTTTAATAAAGTCTTCACTAGTCTCTGTTTAGTCTCTATTAGTTTCAGAATTTTTACTAAGAAATTATGATCACTACCAAGATTCAATCCCAGATTCAGATCACCACCAAAATTCAGTCAGTTTCTCCCGGCTTGAGACCGTTTCATTAAATGAAATTCATGAAAATCTGTTCTGTAAGATTTTGACATGCTAATTTAGGCTAAACCATAACCTCCTTGGCAGTGGTAATTACAAAGATCAGAAGGGGCATGTCAGGTTTCCATGCAAACATAAATTTACCTGTTTGATAAAGACATTGATAGAAAAAGATGTTCTGAGTTACATGCTTTCACTTTATTCACATTCACAAAAGGTCTCCTCTCTTGTTAAAATCTTGGTCACTGGTAATTTTTTTTAATCAAGTGTAATTTTCTTGATCCCAGTGGGATGATCTGCCTTTTTCTACCTTGTTTCAACATATTTATATTTTAAATTCCTGAAAGAAGTGAAACTGCATTGGAAGCTGGTGAGATTATCTCATCCCACTGGTAGGTGTTTTACCTTGTTTCAAATCTTAAGATGGAGATTTGTTTCAGTGTTAGTAGTCCTGTATTTTTTCAGTTTGGTAACAAAGAGAACACAACAACCTTGTTTTGTTGTTACAGGATGTACTGCTGTTAACTAAGTATTCTGTCACTGCCCACCTCTGTGTACAGCTTTGTGTGTGTTGTTGTGTGTGATCTCTGCAGGTGTGTGTGTGTGTGTGTGTGGTATTAACTAATGTGCATATCCGCCTACTGTTGCCATGTGTGATGGAGAGTCACTGCTCCTTTGTGCCGATGTGAAGCTGGTGATCCTGTTCTCATCTGCTCTCCTCTGCTCGCATGAACAGGGAAGAACGGCTCAGGAAATGCAAGGCCCACTTGTCTCCTCCTTCACAGGGCTTTGATATAATGAGGCGAGTGTTACTCACTAGTGGTGTTTGTCCATTACATGGTATCAGCTCTACCCGCTTCGACTCCATTCCCATTCGGTACCAGTTACTTTTCTGGATTTTGTAGTTTTCCACCACAGATTCTACCTCCTCACGGTGAAGCTCCACCAGTCGCTTGTGGACGTAATGGCGTTAGTTTTTCCTCCCTTCGCTACCAGGGCCCCACACAAGTGTTCTAGTTGAAAATAATAATAATAATCAAAAAAACATTAACAAGACCAACTCAAAATGGCTGCTTCACGTGAAAAATATTAGTGCAGATTCACTGAAAAATATCCTTTTTTTTTACATGGATAGATAATCAACTATCACACAAGTTTCACAAGTCTCGCTGTAGTATTTTGTATTTGGTATTTTGGTATTTATCAGCAGCGACTGGCGGGGCTTCGCTGTTCAGTTTCTCTCTGACCAATCCACGGTCTGCAGTGTTTTCATATCACATTTTAGTATTTGCTCAGCTCACTTGGAATCCTTGACCGAGGTGGTTCCAAAAATGGTAACCTTTACTAGATATTTTCCCAAACTTTTGCCTGATGGAAAACCAAAAAAAAAAGCGAGGAGAGTTGAGGTGAGTAGAGCCGATACTATGTAATATAAAGGCGCCGTCGATTATTCACTGTTAAAGTGTGAGTAACCTATCCTTGACGCCATCTTCTGCCTGTTCAATGCTGTTTTATCGAGATTAAAATGACAGGGCCTTGACTAAATAGAATGGAATACACGAGTGTGTGTGTGAGAAAGAGAGTGTGTTTGTGTGTATTTGTGTGTGTGTGCAGATACACACATGCTCTTTCTGCGCCTGTGTGTTTGCTCGAGTGCACTATTGTCTCAGAGTGTTTGCATGTACTGTATATGAGCACCAGTGTAACGTAATCTCACTGTTTGTGGCGCCGTGGGGGCGTTTTATGCTCAACAACACAGTTTGTATTGAATAAACCACACACAGGGAGCCAAACATGTGTCCTTTGTGTGGCCCTTTTGCATGTCCATGACTCTGTGTGTGTGTGTGTGTTCCCGAGCAATATGAATCCCCACAGCCAACAATGTGTTTCTTTCTGCCGCTGATACATTTAGCTAATAAAGTCGAACAATAAAAGTGAGTCTAGTTAGATTGGATTCCACCTCTTTTGTCCCCTCTCTCCACCCATCCGTCCCCTGACTGGTGGTCAGCCCTGTGTGTGTTTTTTTCAGGGGGGTGAGAGGAGAGATTTAGACCCCCCAATTTAATTTAGCGGACAGGGGTTATGGTAATGAACGGACAGGGAGAGAAGGGGGGCGTATGAGGAGTGGGGTGAGGGGTTTTGGGGGGTCCCATTTACCTCAGGGACACTGTGTCCCCCTTTCAACCCCCCTTCTTCCCTTCAGCCTGTCTTATTGAGGGACCACTGGTGACTGCAAGGGGTTTTTAGTGAAAACGTAATATCGTGTGGTGTCTGTGTGTGTGTGTGTGTGTGTGTGTGTGTGTGTGTGTGTGTGTGTGTGTGTGTGTGTTGGGGGGGGGTTAGTGTATGTGCAGAGACAGAAGTAAAGTGACAACAATAGAGGATGGAGAGAGAAAAAGAGGTGGGGGGGCTAGCCAGGCACTGGGTCCGTCCCTTTTTAATAAATCTGAGTGCTCTGGTTAGTGCTTCAATCTGCTGTACTCAGCTAACCCCCTACCCACATTACACACACACACACACACACATACACATACACACACATGTACACACAGCCTTTCAAATACATACATGCGCTTAGTCTTTCTGACTCATTTTCACCCTCATATGCTGTCGCCAGACTACAAGCTCAAGGGCTTTTAGAAGGTTTTTCGGCAGACCGTACAGCTGCTGCTCCCATTAATTGCACCATGCAGCAGATCTGGGTAAATCACTAGTTGAGAATATAGATTTGTTCCATGTGAAATATGATGCAAGAAATTTAAACTTATGGATCTGTTGGATTATCACGTTTCTCCTGCTGTTTTTTTTTTTTTTTTTTAGTTGTAATGTCTTCGGCTTCTGCTATAAACAGGCTGCAGAATGGTGTGCAGAAAAAACAAAAAAACAAAAAAAAAGTCGTAGATGTGCAATTTCAACAGGCATAAAAGAGACTGAGAGCGCTGCTACTGAGCTGTTCCCCACATGTACCTGGATGGGCTCGATGTATCTAATGCACACAATGAATCCAGCTTGGATGCTTTTTTTTTTTTTGAGTGCTTGCTGAGTTACAGGAAAATCTACCCAAACACTCACACACACATACACACACACACACACAAAAGCAGATATTGACAACGTGGCTTGCTTCCCTGAGTTCATTTTGTTTTTCGGTGTTTTTTATTTTTCTTATTCGCTGGCCAAACTCCAGCTGAGTTACAATGGTGTCTAATGGCAGAGGAACTTTGAACTGTCTAAAGCATCAACAGAAATCATCAGGCTACTCAGAATCAAAGAGCAACGGCTTCTTTCAGGACTCAAAGTTTTACACTGCTGCTAAAGAGTCATATGAGGAGAGATTTTCCAGAAAAGGGGCAGAGATACCAGTTGCTCCAGCAGTACTAGCCTGAGTAGACCAGAATGCAGTGCAGTAAGTAGACATGTTGGATTTGCATAAGCAGTGCAACTTTTCTTAATTTCCATCTCTACCTGCACATAAAACTCACAGCTCAAAAATTAGCAAGTTCAGGGATGCTCTCTGGAGGTTTTTTGAAAGGCATTCTTAGAAATAGCTGATGTAGATGGTGCAGGTTGAGGGAAAGTAGGCACAGGAAAAATGTAAATTGTAGCCATTCATCACAAAAATACCTCCTTGAATGCCTTCAACATCACAGACAGATGATATCTAACAGTTGACGAGTTTCCAGAGGTCATGTTTTCCTTTCAATCACAAGCACCTGATGGAGCTCCCTGAATTAAAAGCATTTTCAATCACACATTTGCCCAGAGATATTGAATAAACCACCATCTTTTATAGCATGTATTGTACTTGCGCTGTACATCTTTAACCGGACATGAAAAGAAACTTATTGGCTGGTCGGTTAGGGAGGTTACCTAGCAACCAACGGGTCACTGGTTCAATGACAGCCGCTGACGTTACATTGATACTCGGTGCTGCTGAACTGCCACTGAGCAAGACCCGCTAAGCTACACGAGTGTTTGTGCCATACAAGTCCTGCAGAAAATTAGCTGTCATTATCCAGGGATTTGCCGAGGAACGAATGTGAGCGGGTACTGCCCGATGAAGATATCATTGTATTCTTATAAAAGGTTTCTTTTAGCTGAATTTGAGCACCAGTGGCAGATATGCTTTTTTTCGGCCTCGCTACATGATTTAAAGCACCTTGGTTGGACTGCGAGGTTGCGACACCGCCCCCCCACTCCTTAGATGCATGGAGGCCAGACATGCTTGCGAGCAGTTTTGAACACATAATCGTCTTCACACTCCGCGGCATTAAGAAGGCTGGCTCCAATCTCTCCCACATACAGTACACACACATTTACTACATCAGATAAAGGGGGGGAAAAACTCTTTTTTTCCTTCCCCTTTTTCTCTCTCTCGCTCCCCTGCTCTCCTCCTTATCGCTGCCCCCCTCTCTCTTCTTTTTTTATCCTTTTTTATTATCCCTTGCTTTTTTTTCCTCCAGGAGAGGAGTGCTCTGTCCTGAAATGAAATTAATCTGTTGTACTACACCCCTCCTTCCTCCCTCCCTCCGTCCCTCCTCCTCCTCCTCTTCCTCCCTCCTTTCCTTCCTCCTCCTGCGTCTCAATCTCATTCTCTCTTTGCTCTGTGGGGAGGATTGAACTCGTCACTTTAACCTCTTCATATTGGATATGAATCTGTTAGCCTGCCTGCCTCTCTCTCTAACACTCCCCACCCTAATCCACATAGTGCATACACACACACACACACACACACACACACACACTCGTGCATGCACATACACACATGCTGCCACACAAGCACACATGCACAAATGCACCCTCTCACACACATATATACCTGCATATATATCGATGCATGCGCACACACATATACACACACGCAAATATAGGTGCACACACATCGATGTGGATACATATGCGCTCACACACACACAATCACACACACCCCATTCCACAGAGGCATCTAAACAAATCTTCCGACAAATCCCAATCCGCACACATGCACACACACACACACACACATACACACACACACACACACACACACACACACAGATGCACATGTTGACATCTCTGACAAACCGTCCTCTGGCGGGTTTCTCCCGGTGCTTCAATCAAAGCCATTGATATGAATCTGGGCTGTTTTCTCCATGCAGGCAGTAGTAGCAATATAGTAGCTGTACTTTTTAGCAGCTACACATCTTCCATCAGGGCCCTGTGCCTGGAAAATAGCTATTTACAGCCAACACACACATACACACTCCCGCCCCCACCCCCTCTTTTTATTCCTGCCACTTCTACACAGAGACAGGCGATATTGTCGGATTTTAGCTTTGGCCTTGGTTGAACCACCCAGCCTTATTAGTGGGGATATCAAATGAATGAGAGAGGCTTCATACCTCATATGAAAAAGGGAGGCAGCGAGGGGGAGGGAGAGAGAAGTGGGGAGAGAGAGAAAGAGAAGGATGGAGGGAGAGAGGAGCGAGCGAGGTTCTCCCTAATGGTTTCCCCTAGGGGTTTTAGCGGCCATGCTAGCTGGCGCAGCGCATACTGTCGTAGCAGGCAGCAGCAAAATGGGACAGGTGAAGATCCTCTCCCTCCTCCTCCTCTCTAAAGAGTGGTATGAATATGGTAAATCCGCTGTCCGCTTGGCGGCATGATTCTCTCCCGGAAAATGGCCCTGTGTCTGCGTCCCTCGGGGGGATAAGCTAAGGAGATTCCACATTTAGGCCCAGCACTCACTCCCTTTCTGCTCTCTGGGGGTTTAAAAGGGCCCCGGCCTGCCCCAATCCTCCTATCTATCTCACCGCAGCAGCAGCGACAGCACACAACACAGCAGCACAGCTTAAAGATGGTGGCTGGAGCTGCACGGCTATCACTATCTGGATGCATGGCTTTTACACTCACACACGCAAGCACGTGCATGCAAAGACATACACACACTCACACACACTCACACACTCACACACACACAAATGCACAGCCTCTCTACGTGTCAGTGTCTCGCTGACTGAGTGAGGTACAGCAAGCGTTCGCCCGAGGCACTGAGGGATCACCGATGACCATCGTCATGTTCTCTTACTCACACACACATACATACACACACACACGCACACGCTTGTTTTCTGTTACCGGCTTTACAGCTACATTCTTGTCAGGGTCAAAGCACAGGGTTGATGGCAGCTCGGTCAGACAGTCTGTCAGTCAAATATTCCCAGTGAAGACAAAGTGTTCAGTTTATTAGCATCTTAACTGGCCTCAGTTGATTCTGGTGATTAAATAAGTATTTTGGAATATTTAACATTCCTGTAAATTATAATCACCCAACTCTATAAAATGTAGATTAGATAGACTGTTTAGACTGTTTACATTTTCTTACAAGTCTTTTTGTGAATCAAGCATGTGACCTCTCAAGTTCTAGTATGCACAAAAATGACACTGAGCTGAAGCTTCAAAATTTATAAGGTTTAGACTTTTTTTAAACAGTTAACATTCTCCAGATTGTACGTACAGTCCAAATTTGGAGTGTGAATGCTTCATACAAACATACACAACGTGAGTTTTATGTATATCTATGTGTCAACACACAGAAAACTGCATTTTACAGCAGATTGATCATAACACTGGGCAAAATCATTTGTTTGGAAACTTTAAATTGGATTTTTGTGGTTCTTTATCTTGAGGTTTAGTGGTCATTTTCTCATTTATCTTGACTGGGTATCAGTTATGTTTACCTTTAACAGCAAAGGGCGTGATACATTTATTTCAGCTGATGACAAGGTTTGGTAAATATTGCATGTGGTGTGATAATGATGTTGACAGTATGAATATCAGCAGAGTGCGCAGGGCACCGCGTCATAGCAGTATGCACAAATGTTAGCATTTGAATTTAGACATGATGAAATATTAATGCAAATGTCCTCAGTGTGCTCATTCATGTGAGCTGAAGCGCAAGTGTGTGTGTCCGGGTGAAATGGGCTTAAGTGTGTGTGGGCGTCTGTGTGTCCGAGTGTGTGTGTGTGTGTGTGTCCGAATATGTGCAAGTGCTTTTGTCTTTCAGCTGTGGCACATGAGCGTAAGTGTGTTTGCATAGTGCATCTGCCTTCCTGTGTGTGTGTCCACGCATGTGTGTGTTTATGTGCATTAGTTTCCCAGCCCCCCAGCCCCCCTCCTCTCTGCTGGGGGGTCGGGGGGGTCCGAGCGCCCAGCGCCCCGTGGCAGCCCATACCCCCTCCTCTGCTCCTTTGTCTGCTCGTCAGTTAGGCGGAGGTCTGCACAGGACCTGGGGTGCGGGGGGTTGACCTTTACCCTCACCCCCCAACCCTGCCCCTCCCCTCTCCGTTGCCCCGGCGATTCATATGCAAGCGACCCGTCACCCTCCCATTCTTCTCTTTCATCTGTCCACGCCTGGCCAGGCTGTTGTGTCACGTCTCAAGTTCAAGTCCTGGGCCAGGCCAGGCCAGGCCAGGCTGGGCCGCTGTTGGGCTGCTCATTTTTTACAGGGGGGCGGGGAGGTCAGGGGGAGATGGTAGGCCAGTTTTTTTGTGGATGTGCTGGGGTCACATGCTGGGGTCACCCACACATTGCCAAGCATGTCTGTCGTCACCACGGGGTTTGATCTACACTCGTAAGCCTTAAGATCTTTTTTTTTTTTCTTAGAAAATGTAATACATACAGTGCATAACATGCTGATGAACTGAAGTAAATCAATCTTAGGTCTCATTTGGTTCAAGAATTAGTTTGAAATAAATTTCTTGAAATAAGACCCCACCAATTTATGATGATGTCACTTGTTAAAAGAGAATCTGTGTTTAAACAAGTGAAATAATCTCACCCATGTGTCAGATTTGCTTATTTTAAGAAATAATAATATAGTTGTGAGAATATGAAATAAGGCAAAATTAGATTTTTTTTTACAGCACACTTGCAGAAGGATAATGGACTTTGGTTTGGGGGTCTTAGGTTTCGGGTTTGGCAGCCACACTACAGAAAATACAGTCGGTCACAACAGCGGTGTTTTTGTCAGCAGGCAGCAGGTTGGTCTTCTCTGAGGTCCTGATGTGGGGGTGGTGATGCTGCAGGTCAGGGTCAGGGTCAAGGTGGGCGGGGCCCGGGCCAGCAAGCCAGCCAGACGGACAGACGGTGGACTTGACATTGAGTGGATGAGTGGATTAACAGGATTGGGAGGTTTAAGTGTATTGTCAGTGAGGACAGCTTGAAAGTGACGGTTTTGGCGGGGATTTTTCATGCTGCATGTGTTGCTTGAAGACTTTTGTATTCTTGTATACTTATGTATGAGTATTTTGTGAGTGAGTTTGAAATAAGGCTCATTTGCCTTATTTGTGATGCAGACTTGTTCCTCTTTATCGAAGATCTCCCAAACTGCATTTTTCTTTCTATAGTCACAGCTGTGACTGTGACTATATGTGTGTGTGTGTGTGTGTGTGTGTGTGTGTATATATATATATATATATATATACATGTATATATATATATATATATATACATGTATATATATATATATATATATATATATATACACATACGTATGTGTGTGTGTGTGTGTGTGTGTGTGTGTGTACTTTTTTCAGTTTCTTTTTTTTCTCATGAATATGTCCACTAAAGACCTGAAGGGCACATGCAAGTGCACACCAACATACATGACATGTATACACACACACACACACACACACACACACTGTCCTTCAGCATTTCAGTCCCCCCTATTGACAGTGAATGAATGCAATGTATGAGCTATCCAATAACAACCACTTTGCTTTCGCTAAACTGAAAAATGCCTCTATTGTTCGTCCGCACCACTGTGTGCCTGTAGAGAATACCCCGGGATGAATCAACAGCCACTCTGTGTAATAATAAAAAATCTTAGTATTGTACACCGCACATTCCACACACATTACCCTCAGAAAACACACAAATGTTTTGTCCTTTTTTCCATGGGAAAGCATAAAGTAACATTCCTTGAAAAGATGCAGAGTCTCACAAAGTCCAAGGATACTTTAAGTGGGGAACCAATTTTTTTCTGGCATCTGAACTTTAACCCGCTGCTTGTGTTGGTCGCATTCTTGCTGATAATGGGCTGGGAGTTTGTTTTGAAAGCATCCCAATTGACAGATGATTGAGCTCGCCTGAAGGTTATCCAGCGAATGGAGAGCACCTCTGCCCTCTTAGAGACCGAGCTAGCCAGCTGGTGATGGTGGAACAGAGATGGAGTGACTGCTCCACCTAGCTAAGAGCTCTGCAGCCTCTTTTGCCAGATGAGGCCCACGCTGAGGCCCAAGCATTTAGACGATAAAGCAACATAGTGGTTTACATGTTATGACAGTGGGAAGAACAGTTCAGATCCAGAAAATAATGTGTGTGAACATTTCTGCACATCTAGATTTATCAGCTGAAGATGTGGTTTAAATTAACAATACAGATATCTTAAGACTGAAGTCACAGGTATAAGTCTCATTTTTAAAGTTGACAAGGTTTCATGCCAAAAAGCCTCTGAACCTGCATTTAGAGCATCATGGGGCACTAAAACTCCCCACTGAAATGCAGAATGAAAGGTGGGCTGCCACATCACTGCATGTACAGTATTCAGAGGCAGGGGAAGTGCAGGGACTGGTTTAAATGAAGAATGAATTCACAGAGCACATCACTGAGCAATCAAAAAGGTAACATTTGCAAAGAAAACAATATTTCATTGAACGTTTTGGAGCCCACTTTTATTTAGTCATTAGCAGTAACCCTCATCATATCGGAGGTGCACAACACTGATCAAATATTTAATGAAAGCCCACTATTGACTCTGCTTATCAGTCGGACATGACTAGAAACACTGCTTTCATGTCTAAATCATAAGCTGTGTTTTGAATTAGCTCGATTAGCACTGAGGTCGGATATGCTGGTAATTAGCTGGTCTTTTTAGTTTGAGACTGAGACTGACACTGAGATGAAGTTATTGCATCACTTATGCTGTGTGTGTGTGCGTGTGTGTGTGTGTGTGTGTGTGTAACCCATGATGCTCTGGCCTTGGCCAACACATTGGTGTGCCGTAATTACTTACTAATGAGGGAATATCTGGATGAGAGAGAGACATGATCATGGCAGTATTTTTTCTTAAGGTACTTAAAAGCTCATGTTTACATAAACTACAATAAGGAGTTCCTTAAGTTTCCTCATCTCCTCAAATCGCTCTGAAACACGTGTGCACATTTTATCATTTATAACATATTTATAACATCTAAGCTTGTTAATGTGACATGATTCATATCAAAATGAATGGCAAAAAACTTTACACATTGATTTACACAATAACTGGTGGCTAAAAGGATTTTTTTTTTCTAAATGCATGGACATACATAGTCTTTTTGAAAACATCTCCTCATCATTTTGTCTACTTTGCTCTATGGCTCACAGATGTGTGTGTGTGTGTGTGTGTGTGCTTTGGCAAATGTGTGCACGCTGGTGTGATTACAGGCTGAAGTAATTGCAGAGCCACCTATCTGTCTGAGGCATACATGTAGTAGCCAGTTTGAGCTATCTGGGACACGTGAGGCAGATTCAGCTTTTAAATTTGAAAAAAATCACGCTGCAGTTACAGAAAAACCCTGTAACTATAATTTTAATACATATCTTCTTATGAGTTTATTTTGTTATTCATGTGCACAGAGAGCTCTATGAACCTTGAAAGTTAAAGCCTCCATTCTATAATTTCAGAAAAATGATCAGAGAAGCTTTTCTAGGTTTACCCAATTCTGCACTTTTTGCAGAAACAGGTTTTTAGTTTGACATCAGTGATATGTACTCAGCTCTGACAGGAGCACACAACCTGCCATTGATGGCAATTGCCACTTTCTCTTCCTGAGTGGTAAAATCACTATGTTCCCACCAGACAAACCAGTCTGCCCTTCAAAAATAAAACACTGTCAGTTTCCCTCCACACGCTACTATGTTTTTACCCTTATATTGATCAAATTACATACATACTCACATGTCATTTTCTTGAATTTGCTCAAAATATAAAATACCCTGCTTGGTTTATTTATTTATTTGTTTTTTCAAATATGATTCCAGTGCATGAGTCTGGAAAAACATGCTTTTGGTGATCTTCACCATGTGTAAATAACAGTGCGATTTGACAAAGTATTGCAAAATACTGACTCCTGTTCTTTCACCAGTAGCACAGGTGAAATTTTGCAGTGACCAATAGCTTTTAACCATCTGAATATCACAGTGAAAAACATCAAAAAAACAAAAAAAAACAAAAACAAAAAAAATACAGCCTTTGCTAAAGGTAAGAAAACATGAAACGGCTCGCTGGCGTTGCTGCAGGAATTTTTCCAGAGATAAAAAGATGCTCTTTCATGGTTAGTTTGTCGAAAATAATGATAAAATCCATTGTCTAATGTTTTAACAAGACACAAGAAAGATTTTCTTTTCTGTCAGAATAATGCCCATTCTTTCCAAATCCAACCCCACACACTTGTCATTCTCTCTCTCTCTCTCTCCCTCCCTCTCTCTCTCTCTCCCTCTCCCCCTCTCTCTCTCTCTCTATCTCTCTCACACACACACACACACACACACACACACACACACACACACACACACACACACACACACACACACACACACTTTGGTTAACAAGGTTGGTATAAGCTTGGAAATGGCAGATGACCCAACCCTGCACATCACCCCCCCTCCCTCTTTCCTCTCTTCTATCCTTCCCTTAGGAAAAAATGAGCAAAAGAAAAAACAGAAAGAGAAAGGGGATTGTGGGGGGAGATTGGGGGGTAAAAGGACATAGTAAAAGAAAAGAGAGAGAGACAGAGGGAGAAAGAGATAGAGGAAGAGATGGTCAGAGTTAGCTACATCAGAGAGAGAGATGGCTCTAAGAATAAAGGGAGAGGAGGTGAGGATGAGTACTAAGAGAGAGAGAGAGAGAGAGAGAGAGAGAGAGAGAGAGAGAGAGAGAGAGAGAGAGGGCGGGCAGGCAACGGACAGACAGACAGTGAGGCATTAAAATTCATGGCCTTTTTTATTTTCCGTGCTGAAAATCAATACTGTCTACTATGGATGAGGTGAGCTGTGGACAACAGCGGTTGCAGGCCAGCGGAGGAGGAGGAGGAGGAGGAGGGGGAGGAAGAGGGTGAGGGAGGGGAGGGCAGGGGAGGAGAGGGGGGGTCGTCAATATTACCAGTGACACAGCCACTGCAGGCCAAGGTAGAGTTGGAGAGGAGAGAGTGGGGGGATGGGTGGTGTGTTTGTGCATCTGTGTGTGTGTGTGTGTGTGTGTGTGTGTGTGTAATGGAGCTGGGGGTTGGGTAAGGTTCATTAAGTCTGACCAGCAGAGCTTTTGGCCAGCGTAGCGGCAGCAGGCCTTTTGTCCGAGGGTCAGGACACACACACGCGTGCACACACACACACACACACACACACACACACTCACACAGATGGATGGACTGATGGATGTTACCCCGTTCCCATTATAATTTACGGGCCCCTCGAACCCGCATCATTTAGATGATGGTATATTTGACTAATGTGTGGCAGATGTTCTTATCCGCGGCAGAACGGAGCCAACGCTTTGCAGCCTTGGGATCAGTTTCAGTTTTAATTCAGGAACTGGAGCTTCTTCAGTGCTGAGAAACTGTAAATCTTTTACTGTGGAAGAAAAAAAAAAAACAGGCCCTTATATCCGTTCTGCGAGGAAATGAAGGCTGTGTCATTTCAGCTGCGTTTTAAACTGAGTAATACGACCACCAAGCCTGCGCTCTACACCTCAATCCACTGAACAACGTTGAAGATTCAAGGTTTAGCCATGTTTTGCATACAGAAGCAATTCAATTGGAATTGAACTCACATGGGGAAAACAGAGGACAGCCCTCAGATTAGTTCATTAGTTATGTGAATCACATTTTTTAACATCCCAGGCTATCCTTGATACCTGGAACGGCTTTCTTTATTGTGTCTATGGGTATGACAGTGATGCATTATGTATGAGGAGCAGCTGAGTATCAACAGCAGCGTTGAAGTGCCCATAAAGCAGTAAAGATCATTCTTCAGGGTGCTGTGAATTTTTTTTTACAATGATTACTAAAGCGGTCGCACTGTTTAAAAAGTTTCCTTCAAGCTAGTATACATACATTAGAATAAAAAATTAAGAGACTCCTTGTTTGCTTGCTGATTTGATAGAAACTATCAGTGCATGCATCTTGGACCAATTTGGCTGCACAGCCAACATACATGTAAAGCATCACAGCTGGCCCCGCCTGTAGAAGCTAGCCAGGACATGACAGATGACATGATGCTGGAGATGGCCAAGTTCAACATCAATGCAAATGAGCACAAAAAAATTCACAATCTGATATTATGGTGTGGTAGGAAGTCATATTTAAACAGCTTTGGAAACTGTTTTATTGATATCAGGTAGATATTTCCATCCTGACTGGTGGTAGCAGCTATGGACACTGCCTTCTGCTTCGTTTGGTATCCACGCTGCTGTTCCGGGTTGATGCAGGCTGTCGAATCAATCCCTATTCAGTGTCAAAATATTTGTTGGGATATTTGAGCTGTAGTGCCAGTCCCATGGTCACTGTGCTTCTCTCAAGGAGTTTAAATGTCCTACAAATAATGGCACCTAAAAGCTCACATATTTTTGAAATGGAGCTCACCACCAGAAAAGAGCCCAGGGCCAGTGAAGTGCCTCTTCAACCTGATATTATTTTGCTAGGACAGATGGTTCATTGTGCCTTCTGTTATACTTAATACTGATATTTCTCCCTATTGATAGGTGTGAAAATGTGTTAAAATGTTGATAGCTGATCTTGGAATGTAATTGTTGTGTCCAAAGTAAAAACCACTCAGTCATGAAGATGACTCTTTGCCATTTTCAGAGTTTTTCCCTACAAAATATTAAAGCTGCTATGTGTACAGTCTTTAGACATCAATATGTCTATGTCAAATTAACCACCATACCTTTGTAAATGTACTGTAAACAAAAGAAATCATGATGATTGGAAGCCTCTTTTTTTGTGCTTGTGTTTCCCATCAATCCTGCAGCTTCCTGCCACATAGAACATGCTGCTATTGTTTTAATTTGTGCCATAAAGCAATGACACCCATTTCCCACCAAATCTGAGCCAGTTGCATGTGATGTAAAAGTGCCATGTTGAGGAAAGAACTGTCAGTCATCTCAGCAGCAGTCCTGTCTGTTTATGGTAATTATACAAATGTCTTAGATTCCATGCAGTAATGGCTTATTTGATATTAAAATGCTACAAATGCACATTTTAGATGGTTTTTTTTTTCCACACACAAGCTTTTATTTAAGTGTTTACCATTTGCTGCATAGCGTACAGACAGGCATCAAGGATCCATGATGAAACAAGGCAACACTTCACTTAAATGACATTTTAAAGAAAAACCTTGAGACGCTCATATATTCCTCTTCCATCTCAACAGCATTATGGATACGATGCATTAATAGTACACACAACAGCCTGATGTGTGAAAGGGTCACCCCAAGGAAGCTATTTAAAGCTTTTAAGAGGAGGCTTAATTTCGCGTAATCATAGCAATGACAAACAGGATGCTGGCCAATATCCATGGTTGTAATAAAATACAGACAGACACACAACAAACAATCCCAAAAAGGAAAAAAATAATAATAATAATATCGGAGTACCAACCAACTCATTTATAAACAATACTCTTCACACAAACATGTAATTAATCATATATATACAAGAGTTGTTTTTTTTTTATTATTTTTTCTTAAAGGTGGAGACAGGATGTGACATTTTTAATGTAGCATCAAGCTCATTCCAAATCTGCGGTCCTCTGCACACGACACTGAAGCTGGTGCGTTTTAGCCTTCGTTTTTTTCCAGTGATTAGCTGTTTTCCTCTGGTGTCATGGGTGTGCAGAAGAAGGCGGATTGGGATGAGATCACATAATTTATGATTTAGTTTATGAACAACCTGGTATATCATACAAGCATTCTGGAGGTAATTGTACTCTGCAAGCCACAAGAGATTGTAATGATGGAAAAGCGGTCTGGTGGGAGAATTAAATTCAGACCACGAAAGGACGCATATGACTTACTTTTGGAGAATCTGTAGCTTTTGTAGGTAACTTGGAAATGTGTTGCACCAAATGACATTACAATAATTTACATGAGGCTCAAATAGGGTTTTGCAAAGGGTGAGCAGTGCAAGGAGTGGGAAAAAATGTCTCAACTTTAAGAACAAACCAACATATTTGGACAATTTTTCAATTAAATGATCAATATGATATTTGAAATTAAGAGAGTCATCAATGAGGATCCCCAGGAATTTAATGTTTAAAGGAGGCACCCTGAGTTTGGCTGATTTTATTAGACAGATTTTCTCCAAAGGAGACAAAATAATTATTAAATTTATCGGCAAGGCAGGTGTTACTGGTAGTGTTTCTTGTGGCATGTGAGTGCATGTGTGTGTTATCAATGTCCGGAAGCACATTGGTTTTCTGGCCCCTATTTAAGACCTTGTTTAACACTTTCCAAGATTTCTTTGAGTCACCCTGTGATGCTTTTATAAGTTCTGTATAATGATTACTCTTACGCTTTCTTATAATATGTGTAAGTTTATTTCTATAATTATTATATTCATTCTTATTAGTTTGTTTGGGTTTTTTATGTAGCGTTTATGTAGTTTATTTTCATGATTAATAGATTTTAATATGCCCTTAGAGACCCATGGATTTTGGACAGCTGTACTGCACGTGACAGTCTTCTCAGGTATTGTCCTCCGAATGGAGTCTGTGATTTTCTTTTCTGTCAGAGTGTCATATGCGGTTCTGTTGTATGGTGTATTAGTGAGCAGCAAGGAACTTGTTTTTCGCCTAGAGTGGACATAGCTGCAGCACTTTGGAGTGAAATCTCTTAAGGCAGAACAAGTTCAAGTTCAAGTTTATTTAAAGCCCAGTATCACCATTTAAAGTCTCAAAGGGCTTTACATGCCTATAAGTTTACACCAACTACGATGACACCCCTTACCTAAGCCACATAGCGGGCAAGAAAAAAACTCCCGGCCAAAAAAATCCTGTGATTATTTGTTGCCTATCAGACAAACAGACAGAAAGACAGGAAGGAAGGAAGGAAGGAAGGACTATGATCACATGACTTTTGCATTTGCAGGTTGCCTGGATGTTGGTCTGATGGCCTGCACTGCACCAAAGTTGAAAAACCAAGTGAAAGTTGCTGGTGCACCCTGCATTGTTTTGTGAAGTTGGAGCCTAAATGTCATCCTGCTATCGGCTCAAAACAGTTTCCAAAGATGTTTAAATATGAATTTTTACCATAATAACATAGAGAGAGGATCTGGTGCTTGTTTGGGTTGATGCTGAACTCCAGCACATCGTGGTCCATCCGCTGCTTGCTGGTACTGTGCCGTCCCACGGGCCCGTATTTCTCCCGCCCCCCTGTACACACACAGTGTTTCTGGAGACCCTGGGCTACTGGTTACTATGGGGATAAGGGGCGAGAGAGAGATGGAGTGAGTGAGGGAGAGAGAGGCAGGCCATGGTTTTGAGGTGTAAAGCGTCATAAATAATGGAGGCTGAACCTCACATTGAAATGCAAAGGCTGGAGCTCAGGCATGAGCAGAGGTAATGCTGGCTTTTTGAAATTTATTTTTCATAAGCGTGATCCCCATCCCTCCCCACAGCACAAACCCCCACAGCTCCATATAGGCAAGGCAACTATGAAACCCCTCACCCCCCCACTTCCCCTATCCCATATATAAAATATACTTTAACATACGTTTGCATTCCAAATTTCATCAACAAGTCAGGCGGAGTAGATTGTTTTTTATTGAATTCAGTCATTCATCAGTCGTGTGTCAGAAGCAATATCACAGCTAGTCTAGTTACTCTCTGGCACCCTCATAACTACATATCAAAATATTTCATCTGTTTTTTCCTCAGTGGAATGGAAATCTGATGTGGTAACAACATATTTGCATATCATTTGAGTGGGGGAGGTATTAAAGAGCATAGCACTGCATTCTGGGTCTTTATTTTAAGTTTGAGTTTTTGTTAATCTGAGTTAATTTCATTTTTTATTGTTCTCATTTGTTCACTTCAACTGTTGGGTTGGTTTTCCACACTTTGGATCCCAGCTGATCTCTGCATTTGTTTTTGTTTATGTGTGTAACAGAGAGAGATATATAGAGATTGTGTGTGTTCATACTGTATATGTGTGTGTGTGTGTGTGTGTGTGTGTGTGTGTGTGTGTGAGTGTGTGAGTGTGTTGTATTGCGTCCAGCATAACGTGCCAGCGTCAGCTGAAGAAAAAAAAAAGCCAGACATTCACCCAGAATGTGGATGAGACACCTAACTCAATATGACTGACTGAGGCCACTCATATGTTGCCTTTGTTTGTGTGTGTGTGTGTGTGTGTGTGTGTGTGTGTGTGTGTGTGTGTCTAAGGGGAGAAAGAAGGCCAGAAATACAGATATAGCCACTGCAATAGTTTCACTGCCCAGCGTATTTGAGCTTTTTACACCACGGTGTGGTATCATCATGTTTTTGGATCTCAGTAACAAAGGAGTACGTTTTAGAAGTATGATCAGTTAAATGCACATACTTGTTAGAGAAAACGGGGCATCACCACTCCAGATTTCATCAAAACTGTGCCGATGATGTAAGACAGGTCTGATTTCAATCAAAGTTTACTTTGAAATTCTGTCTTTTAATTGCAGTGCCCTCACATTAATCAAGATGGTGTAAACTGTAAATTTTGCTACATGCTATCATTTGCTAGAACACAGTGCAGTGTAATTAAATTTTTTACACTCTAGAAAAATGGCAAAGATGCACGATTCCTCAACAAGTTTTGTTTAAATGAGACCAGTTATTCATAATCGTTTGTCATAGACTTTATTTCTAAAATGCTACATTTGGCAGAAAAATTCATAGAATGCATACCTGAATTTCAGCATTCAGCAAATCTAAAACGTAAATAATACAAACTATAAAGGGTTTGTTTGTTTTTTTCATTTTACCATCCAAAGATATAAGCAACTTGTTATAAACATAGCATTCCTAATTCCCAATATTAAAACAAGCAAGCAAAGAAAGACTTGTATAAGTTGTATATATATACATATATATTGTATATATATATATATATATATATATATATATATATATTGTATATATATATATATATATATATATATATATACTTGTATATGTTGAGCTATGTTAAGACAGTGCAGATCACCTGGACAGTCTGTCCCGTTCAGCATGTGGAAGAGGTTTGAACACCCAGCATACCCCCATCCTGTTGAGAGTGGTGAGGGCACTGAACAGCTTCCTTCTCTCGCTGTCTCCTTCAGAGTAAGAGTATTAGATTAACACCTAATTGTAACTCTTCCTATTTCCAGTTAATCATTCATCAGAGTTTTACCACTGGTTACTTCTCAACAATCTACAGTGCAAGTTTTAATTTTGTGCCACAGTTTATCGGGGGTGTAAGAATTGTTTTTCTCAGGATGTGAATTTCCAAAACCCTTCCGTCTTGTTCTCAGTTCAGGCACTGCCAGCAGGGTGGGCTGCCCTCACTCCTTATTATCCACAGACATGTCTATAGATGGTGTATTGGTTAAGACCCCTGCCTCCGGACCCACATGTTCCCCGCTGCTTTCAGAGTGAGTGCTGCCAGGAAATGTTTCCCACGTCTCTCCTCCTCTGTCTCCCTCTCTGCTTTCTTGCACCATGATCACACTTAAAGAGACATTAAGGAAGATTTTTTTTCTTCCCCATAACAAAATCTATGTCAGATACCTACAGCAAAGGTTCTGTAGAGGTTGCTCTCCTGGATTTCTCCATTGCATCACCGTGCCAAAGTGTGGGTGTCTTTGTGGACCTTCGACTGAATGTTTTGAAAGTTATCATACTCGTCTTTTCCTGTCATAAGCTAGTTTTTTTTGTTGTTGTTGTTGCTGCTGCTTGTTGTTTTTTTTAATGCCAGTTCAGCCACCCAAGATAACAAGATTTACCCTACTTAGACCAACAAGTTTTTAGGCTGGCAAAATCGATCCTGGAACCATTTTTTGCTCCAAAAATGGTTGAAATGGTTTGCAATTTGGCACCAGCTCTGGCATCAGTCCCATTGGAGAAGTGACAAAACTTGTGTAACGGGAGACAGGCTCTCTCTGCGTTGTTACAATTGTTACTGGTTGCCAGTAAAGGTCAATAAAGGTAATAGTTTATGCAAATCACCCTCAAAACAAAATACATATACATGACCGCAAGTTTATGCTGAGAGGAAAATAATCAAGCATGTTGACTGAAGTATTACTACAGTAGGTTCTCAGTGGGTTCACCTCGAGAGCGTTATTGGATAGCAATTCAGTGGACTGAAAAAAATGGATTTAGTTTCACTCACATAATCAGAGTAGGAGTCAAATAAATCTAGTGCAGGCAGCACTTGTGGTGAATTGTAATCTATTTGTAGAAGAGTGACGCTGTGGTAATAGACTCTTATTTGAATCCAACTTCCATTGGAGAGCAGCTCTTAATGAACACTGAGTGGAATTACTCCAACGTTTTGGCAAAATGTCCTTTTACTGACTCACCTAGACTGAAACAAGATGTTACTAGATGTTAGATGATATTATTTTCACATCTGCGGTTGGATCCCATGGGTAGGCAAACATTAACTTCGCCTAAAAAACAACTTATGTTCCAAGTTGTGTATTTAAAATACACATTATACACTGTGTAAATAAGACACTTTTGGAGATTTTGTAAGTTTTTTTTTTTCTTTTGATGGAGCTAGGCTAATGACTCCCATAGATTTTAAGTCTTTATGCTAAGCTAACATCAAATGCTACCCAGAGGAACCGAACCACTGGGCGTATAGAGGTGAAAATGGTATTGAACATCTTGTCTCAGGCTTGGTAAGTCGGAAAAGGGGTATTTTACCCAAAATGTTGGAGTATTCTTGGCACTTTCATTATTCTTAGTTGAAGCTGAAGTTGAATGAATGTCATTGTCCCTTGAAACCTAAGAATCCATTGCATATTGCAATACAATTTAAAAAAAAAAATACAAAAAAATGATATTCTTTTTATTCTTTGTTTACATCTAACTTTACGATATGTACATATTATATCGAAGACACAGTTGACACGGATAGCCACACATTAGCACTCAGTGAGACTAGAAGCCAGCTCAGTCTGTCTCTCCACACCATCTCTGTTATGAAGCTTTCAGAGAGGTGTAGACTATTCTGTATAATCAACATAGCAATCAGTAGCACTCCTCCTCTGATAGACACACACACACACACACACACACACACTCACATCTACACACATACTCATATACACACTCACACACACTCAGCATTGAGGCTAGCTGGCGTCAGGCCAGAGCATCAATAAAGCCAGTGTGAGTTTGAGAGCCATTTAAGGGCCATTTCGCCCCAGACCTACAATCCTCCATATTGCTCACTACAGCACCTTGGTGACCATCTAGCCGACCCTGAAGAGGGAGAGAGGGAGAGAGAGAGGGAGAGAGAGTGAAAGATGGAGAAGAAGACTTGGAGAGGGAGAACTGAAGAGAGAGCAACTGAACAGAAATTATGAGGTAAAGTGTAGCAGTGAAGCAGACAGGGACAGATAGAGGAGGGGGGAGGGAGAGAAATAGAGAAAAAATAAGGGAGGAAGGTTGAAAAAGAGAAACAGAAGAGAGAGACAAAAAAGACACATACCAGTCACACTTCCATCCGGCTGTAAAGTGAGTTTTACAGTTGACATAGGTAGACTGTTAGTGCTCTTTAATGTCAGCTAACAGCACACATTTCATGCTTTCATCACAAGAAACCACAAAAAGAAATAATGTTGCTAATGTACCAACTAATGGTCGTACAACCACGCTGGATTTCCTTTTACATAAGAGTGATGACATCTCTGTCAGATTGTTGACAGACGACAGATTTCAGAGCCACTTTTTAAACTTTTTTTAACGAGACTGAACCCTTCATCAGGCTTGTGCCGTCATTTATTCTCAAAATGCATCTCCATGGCTATTTGCTGTCACACTCCGCTTCAAACAAGCACATCTTTTTTGTGGTAAATTTTTTATTGAATTAAACCATTTTCCATCTTTTCTAATTCAACACATCATAATTCACAGCATGTATTAGGACAGGAACCGCGGGTAACAAGATAGGGAATGAGAGAGGTGTTTTTATGTGTCTTTATGATGGTGAGCGGTGAGTTTCCATCGTTGCCAGCACAGTTCACTGGCCCGCAAACACACGAGCGCCCAAAACCACAAACACACCCCGTGCTCCCAGGCCTATTAGCTCCCCTAGCGATGGTTTCCAGTGCGCCCATTCCCCAGGGAGGGAGCTAGAGGAGAATCTACCCACATATACTCACACACCTGTCCTCGTTACCTCTCCCTGCTCATCCATCTCCTTCTCCTCCTTTCTTTCCTCCACATCTTTCCTTTCCTCTCTCCTTCCCTTCATCCCCATCCTCATCCTCTTCATCCGCCTTATTCAGCCATTCATCTGTGCACACATCTACGCATTTATGTCCTTCCTTACCCTCCTTTCCTCAAGTACAGAAAATGCTACATCATTGAATATCCACCCATCATTTTCATCAACACATTCCCATCGATGATACAATTCATTGATCTCGTCCCTCGCCGTTGTGATTTCTCGAGTCATCTGTTCTTCATCGCCGCGTCCGCTCTCTCCCGTTCTTTCCTCATCTTGTTTTTATTCATCTTCTCTTTTCATTCACTCATAATAACCCTGTGTCCCTCCGCTCACTTTTTCACCCGTCGAGCTTCAATCTCTCTTCAAACTCTTCGCCATCTCTAGCCGTCCCTCTTTCCTTTGCCCTACATCCCTCCCTCTCCCTCTCTCTCTCTCTCACTCTCTCTCACTCTCTCTATTGATCCAGCCATAGTTTTCTGTCTTCCCTGTGCTGGCTGGCTGGCTTTAATCAATATAGATAATTGTCTGCTTTCTCTTCATGCCAAACACGCTGTGTTTTTTCTCAATGAATCCAGGTCTTTCCCCTACGCAACCCTCCCTTCCTCGTCTCCCTCCCTCCCTCCCTCCTTACACACGGGAATCCCTCCGTTAATGACAGGAGATAACCTGCTTTCCTTACCGATTTTTTTCCTCACCCCCCATCCCTCCCGCCGTCCCCCCTCGTTCCCTTGTTCATCGATTACCGTGAGATATCGCCCCACGTGCCCCCGTCGAATGTAAACACACCCGGCCACGTGGCTCGCCTGCGAGTACAAACACCAACCCAGTATACAAATATCCAGATTTAAAATGTACACTATATTATACCAACACACTCACACCACCAGAGAGATCATAGTGCGCCATTATCACAACACGTTGTCCGCTGGTTTGATAATATCTGTGTATTATTTATGAGAAAGGAAGTCCTGGAAAAGTCTCATTTTCTCCTGTTTGACAGCAGTTTAACGCTGAGATAATATCTTCTTTGGACAATATCAAAATGGTAATTGAAGGTTTTGTTGTTTTTTTTTTTTTTGTTTGGTTGGGGTTTTTTTTGGCAGCATCTTTGGTACAAAACTTTAACTGCTGTGGTGCTTCTGCACTGCACATTCCACAGACCGCCTGCCAATCAACATTGGCGGGACTTTCATGACTTTACCCTTTGGGTTTTCATTTAATTTAGTTTGAGTTTCTGTAGCTGGCACTTTTTCCTTTGCCGGAAAAACACATTTTAAAATAATTTGTAGTATGTAGATTAGCAAATGTAAAAAGGTTTTATGTGCTGGCTAAAGGTCCAGTTGCTGTTGTGGTCAATTGGATGTTGTGTTTCATCACAACGGACATTTAGTTACTTGAAAATGTCACTTTAAATGCCACTTTAAAACATTTACCAATTAACATCTGATGGAAGTGTTACTTGTCGGACAACACAAGTGTTTACATAGAAATCTGACTTGAAAGTTAAAGCAAACAGGGTGAGATTGGGCAGGTTAATGATGGAATCAGCTAGACATGATATTCAGACATGATATTCATCTGTAATACTGCACTATTGCCAGAGGTGGAAGTAACTAATTACTCACGTTACTGTAACTGAATAGCTTTTTTATGTACTTGAACTTCAGTCAGTAATTTTCCTTTTACTTATCTTAATTTTTTGAGTATTGCACTTAACTACAATATAAATCAGATCCATCAAATGTTCAGTGACAGATTGTGGAGCCTTTCACAAAGTGAGCACTCTTTGCTCACTCAGTGAGCAAAGATGAAAAGAGGAACCTGCTTCTACTTTGTTGCTTCTACTTTTTGTCCTCTCCAAATTTTCAATAAAAGCTTCTCGATGAAAAACTGCAGATGGTCGATGGAGGCGAGGATTGCTAAGACTCAACAGGCAAAAAAATGTGGAATAAGTGTCTGCGTCTTCTGCAATAAAATATCAGCAAAGTAACAGTACTTCTACTTGAGTAGCAGTTACTCTTTCCACTGCTGACTATTGCAATTGGATTTGTACACATTTTGCCCACAGTATCTCACCCAGTAATCACCGAACTCTCCACCAAAATGTCAATCAGTGATGCTCTTCACCAGACGAAGCACAAGACATGTCAGACTTGTGTCCAGCAGCAGTCTTCTTTTAGCTAACGTAGGTGGGCTGCGTTTGCCACATAGCAATATACAGCGCATGCCAGAAAGTTTAGACAATTACAGCAAAGTAAAGAAGAGAGGAGACAGACTACTTCTACTGGGTTTTGGCGTGTGGAGCCATTTATTGAAGGTGCTCTTTGGTTTGGTGTTGTTACCCGTTATGAGGAAGCAGTGATCAAACAAGAAAATTTAAAAGCCTTTATTTCATAGGTTGTTCAAAAGAACATAAAAAAACACCAACACATTTCAGCCATGCTGTGACCTTCATCGAGGTGCAGCACACAGACCGCATGAAGAACAAGATGGCAGATAGAACCACTGCAAATTCAATTTTCTCATTACAGCAAAGCATTTTGAAGTGAGTTTTTGAAGTGCTTTTCTGTGACTGATGACTTTCCAGACTCTGTTTGAATTGGCCAGATGTGCTAAACCCCACCCGGCTCAGATGTTATGCAAGTTCAAACAAACACTAACAATTACTTGCGTGTCATATTTGACCTAAGAGTGATGAAAAAAAAAAAAAAATACCTTTCTGTATTTACTGGAATAGAGCATGTTGTGATGACTAGAATATGACATTTTTAAAAGAGCTGTATCACATTTTTAAACGAAACTGCTATATAGTCACGTGTTTTCCATTATGGCTTGCTATTTGATACTGCATAAACATTAATTTAACTTCCATGTGCAGCAAAAGCACATGTGTAAACTGCCTTTTAGACATTGCATCAATATTTTAAATTCAGCTCACTCTGTGTTGATCAGCCACAATTTTCTTAAATCCTAAAGCTTTCATAATCGCAGGGGAAGCAATTGGAAAAATAAATGTAAAATGAAATCTCTATCCTTAGAGGAAGTGATAACTACTATTAAATACTATTTAATAAATAGTTATTTTTGAGACACTGAACAAGCCACTTCACCTTTTTTCCCTCTCCCTCAAATGGATATATAAGATTTAACCCACACAGATCACACCTCTAACATTTTCCTCTGGACCTGAGAAAAACAAGCCGTGTATTTCCCACATGAATGTTTTTTTTTTTTTTTTTCTCTTTTCACTTCCCACCTCCGTGCTTACACGGACATCAGCACAACAGGCCCGCACATGAAAGCAAACATCTGAGTCGCGCACAATGCAGTCGCTCCCTAACAGCATGCGGTCCTGGCATCCACACAATTAGACGCTATAGGGAGTATTGTAAGGCCACGCTGTAATTACATAGCTCTATATGAAGCTGGGTTGGGGTGGGGGTGGAGAGTGGATCTTGGGGTGGGGG